>NC_056473.1:30322662-30622662 GCF_008729295.1 Plectropomus leopardus
TTGTACTGTGTTTATAGATTAAGAAATGAAAAAAAGAAGAATAGAAAAATAGAAAAAATTAAAGCAATGAACAAAAAAAAATAGGTGGGGGAAAGGGAAATAGNGGACATAGGAAGGGGGGGGTGTTTAATAAATAAAAACAATAAAATAAAATAGTGGTAGAAAATAAGTTGAAAATCAGCATGCACCCACAGTTAAACACATCTGAATCAAGGTGTTTTCTCAGGTGAAAAATATTCAGACGATATATAGATGAGTGTCGGGCAGAGCTAACTTTGAACATGCTGTCTTTGATCTCCTATCACATCCCAAATGTGTGGACTAGTTATGGCAGAGTGATGAGCCTCAAAGGGAGAGTCGTAACATCAAAAGTGTCAGCGAGAGTTGAAGCTCAGGGGTCAGCGGTGACATCATTAAGTCCGTCACACCAGGATAAGCGCTTGGCCTGCATCGTTTGCATGTGAGCAAGCTTACAAAAGCTCTGCAAGAAACCTTTTTGCTCAAGTGAACCGGTCATCAATATTGTCAGTTGAATGTGTTTGGCAAAGTCTCAGCTCGCGTTGGCACATGCTGATGTCATCACTCAAATCTCGCCAATAAATTGTTTCTTGTCTAAGCCGGACGGATGTCCTTATTCACAAGTTTCTGCTCTTTCCCTCAATGACATTGAGGATGTAAGAGGAGGAAAAGACACTGGTGTCACAGCAGTCAAGTGGAAGATGTTTTTAAGGAAGTTGTCAGCAATTTCATGTTTTTTTATAAGATGAAGACTGGCAGTAGTCGAAATATGTTGGCTTCTTTAGTGATTTAGCCACTATGATAAAAGCTTTTTAACAAAATTCCTCCTTGTTTTTCACATTTTTGGAGTGCCTGGATTCCCTTCCTGTTTATCTTTTTGGTTCCCGTTTTCACCCGACAGAAATTTTTGACCTACGTTTGATCATAGCGCACAAAGCAACCAGTCATCTCTCTCTTTTTCCAAGTTGTCAAATAAGTTGAACTATGGTTGGGACAAGAGTCATGACGCAGAGTAACAGGAAGAAGTCAATATCACTTCAGCAACTGCTCTTCTAGGGAACCGTTTATTATTTTATCTGCCATAAAATGAGACAAAGAGTCTACTGTCATGCTGGCAGCACTTTGGGGCATAAACATGCTTTGAGCTTAATACTAATATCAGCTGAACATTTGTAATTTTAACCTGATAATGGCACTAAATAAAAAAAGTTAGGGGGCCACCATAGTTACTGCAATTCATCCTTTAATCAACACAAATGTATGTACCAATTTTCATTTCAATGCTATCCATCTCCAATTGTTAAGGCATTTCACTAAAAACGAAATACATGTTGGCGCAAAGGAAGTCCTGAGATCATTAAAAAAGGCTTCATCCTCTGCTGACCTTGAAAGTGTTTACTAAATTTGACACCAATCCCTTCTATTAGCTGTTAAGATATTTCACCGGATTAGTCAGTCACATCATTGTGTTAATGTTAGTCTGTTAGTCTCAAACTAGTCAAACCCTCTTCTTACATACAATGAAAAATGATCAGCTTTTGTGTTATTAAACTTTACATTTCCAAACACAAAAGCGATGAGACTTAAGTTTTCCTCTTTTTCTTCCATGGCTGTGAGACAAAAGCCTGAGAAATAAGTCCATAGTACTGACGTTTTGTATTTTTTTAGTCCCAGTTCAGTGGTCAATACCATACTTGGGTTTATTTTGGTTTTAATTTTATAGCCAAGTTCCTTCCTTGGAAATACACGTGCAGGCCATGTTGTTGTAGCGGCATTTTGTGGCATTACTCATGCAGTATTTCCTGATTTACCACTTCTATCTGCACTATCGGAATGAAAGGAACATCCATTCAAAAGTGCTTGTAATGCACTTTTATGTCATTATTTCATGTTGTAACTCAAAATTGAATGTAAGATGTTGTTAAGTCCTGTTTCTGCTGCAATAAACAAGACAATTCCTCTGTATAAACACACTGTGTGGTGTTTTAAGTCAAGCGGCCGACTTGATTTCGGAGGCTTTCCCATTTACAGCAAAGGTAGTAGTTCCACATGCAGACACTCCCACATTGCATTTCTCTTTTACATCATTGTTTTGTTCTGCTTGCTGAGCTGCTTAACTGGAACTGGGAAGTGTTAACAGTGTATTATGCAACCTGAGACTTTTGTTGGAAAGGAGGAGAGTTTCAATTTCAATGCAGAGAAGCCTACAGGTCAAAAAGTGACTTCTAAGCACCTAGAAAAGCAGCTACAGAATCGCTGGGACTGATCTTCAGCCACAACACCAGCAGATGCTTTAGCCAAGGGGCAATAATGCAGCATGCTATAAAATTCAGTTTGAATTCATTTTTAAGATAATTTAGTTACTTCAGATGATGTCACCTATTCTGGGTTCTATCTCGGAGCCTGGATTTCTTTGATGCTAGTATGCTCTGGTAAACATATAGCATTGGAAAACGGTAAAACCAGAGTTGCACTGATACCTAAAGAATAAAGGCTTTACCATCTGTCAAATACAATTTCTCCAAATCTAGTTTAAAAACCATCACCCAGCACCACTGGAGTGCAGTTAAAAAAAGGCTTTTCTACGTTGCATCTCTGCTCCATGTTCGTTGTTGACATACATTTGTAATGTCCCATTCCTGAGTCTGAAAAAAACTGGGCCAAATGTCACATTGAGATAATTCTGGTGCAGCTAAGATAAATCTTTTGATTTTTCAGTTACATAGAACATCGACGGTCAGGTTTCATTCCTCACATTAGACGAGTCAGGGCATGTTGGTTAAGCACTTTTGGGTTGTAACATCCCGATTTTCACTGACACGGCAGACGACTTTTAAGTCTTGCACTGTGGATGCATCTCTTTCTGTTGTGACACTAAACCATTTGGAGAGCGGGACAGCTGATGCAGATATTGGCAGCAAGGCTGAAACTACTCTGATAGAGGTCGTGAGTGACATATTTGGAGGCACTGTTGCATTTGGCAATGGACTTGGAACAGTGATATCAAGATTGCTGTTTTTATGCAGGCTCAAGGTGAGCGAAATGCTGTCGAAGCAAGTTCACAAATTCACAAGCCGTCACACTGACCCAGACCTTACCAAGACAACCACAAGAAATAACGATGACCAAAGAAAGTTAACTCAATCTAGGTTGATAAATAGCACTACAGGTAAGAAGAAAAACATTTATTTTTTGTTAGGCTGAACTGTTTGTTTGAGATATTTCTCAAATGCTCTCTCTAGAGCCAGTATTACTGAGATCAATTCAACTCATTTCCACTTGTTGCTTTTTGATAATGGCTTATTGTTTGTTGCTAACAAGCCCCCAGGAAGTGCGTCAGGATCTGATGCAAATTTTAAATAGTGGAATTACACCATCTGAGTTGGTCATATGATGCCCGTGGGCACAGAAAGACTTGTCCAGTTGACTTACATCAGGAAAGAGACATCTGTAAATCAGTGGATAATTTCTTGTGAGCATTAAAACACCTGCGAAAAGACCCATCTCACTACCTAGACTTAAGCCACTCAGTTCATTAACATTTGGAAAGTCTAAAAGAGCCACAAGTTTAAATTTTTAGACCGCCATTCAAGCTAGCGAAACACTAAACCGGAAGTCAGTCGCTCCACCGATGGAAGTTACCCTCTCGGGGACACTTGGCTGTTGAAAGTCTCTAGTGCGCTTGCTTCATGGGCCGGTAGATCTGGGTATTTTATACCCGAAAAAGAGCTTTTTTTCATGAGCCAATGAGCACCTCTCATAGGAATGAACGCCTCCATGGCTGTATCCAGACTTTCTTTAATACATCCACGGTAGCTGTAATTTCCATGTAGGCATATACACAAAAATGACAAAACATAATTGCAGATTTACTCCTGGGCGGCCCTTATCTTTATGTCTTACAATTAAAACGTCCACTTGGACAGAACAAGTAGACTTGTCGTGAGTTTTGCTCCTTTGATAAAATTCTCAGGCAACAGCCAAAGCAGAACGTGGATCCATGGACCTGAACATGAAGCTAAACTTCACAGAGTACAGACAATAAAAACTAATCGCAGGAAATACTGAAGTAACTGCTGCTCCAATCAATTTGATTTAAAGAGCTACCATGCAACCATGACCGAGAAAAAGTCCTTATATTACTGAGGACACATGCAATAAAGCTTTGAAGAGATGTATCTGCTTACCCGTCTCGACCTTTGCTGACAATCTTGACTTCAAAGTAGTAGATCCCACAGGCAGCAGGGATCGGGTGTGTGGCTCGCACCGATGCTGCGTCCTTGTGGTTCTTACCATGTCCTGCAAGAGACGATATAAAATGCGTACATGAGCAGTATGGTAACATGTGAGGAGCAAGACCTCTGGAAAATGCATTCTCAATGTTTGTCGTGGCAGTGAGCTGAGAACTAAACCGACAGTTGATGAGGTGACATTAGCCTGCTTCCAGTTTTATCTCTGTAGCTAAACTGAGCTTTAGGTTAACATTGGGCCCGTGTTTGATTGCTGATTTTCCACAAAGGCTGGTACAGCAGACAAACAGTTTCACCACCATGTTTGGTTGTTGGCTAAGTTTAATTCCCAAACCATCTGAGGAAAAGCCGTCAGAAAGATCCTACATTTGTGCATTCAACAGCCCTTGTTTACACCAACTGGGTGTTTAGCATCTTCATAACTGTAGAGTCTAGCAAATCTAACTGCAGCTTTACACTTTGAAACTCATTGTCAGTTGCTGAAGTGGAAAATGAATGTCTTTCCCCTAATTTTATCATCTGAGTCAACAAATACCAGTTCTAGCGCTGGTAAATTGTATATAGTGGTAAAGTGCAAGTTAAAGAAAACAGAGCCTCTGTATGAGCCACAGCATCACACTGGTGGGGTCACTTGTCAGCCGTGTGACAATACTCTGCTGGGGCCGTGACTTCACTGAACGACTGTGCTTTCATGAGCTTTTGTTTTTTATCCTCGGGCCTATGTTTGATGAACAAGCTCCTCTTTGTCATACTTAACGTTTTAGGATATCTTATCAATCCAAATATCACGTTTAACAGTTTGACCTGATGCACTTGGACATGATCAGTTATGAACAGAAAAAACTATGACTTTACTATGATGAGATTGGGGCTTTTTTGTCTCTATGTGTAAAGATGTAAGATCTTTATATCAAACACACACAAATATACAGATGGCGCACATTATACACAATCAATGGTAAAGATGTCAGCAAAAGGGTCAAAGGTCTCACGTATTGTCTGTGGACCAATTACAACAAAGTACAACAGTCATTACTGGCTGTCATTCTATATTCAGATGGCTGCTTATGCAATCCCTCGGGCCACGAGAGAGAGAGCGAGAGAGAGACGACCATGCTCAGTACTGTGTTGTATAACTCCAGTAAACATGTGCATCTCTTTCTGTTCCATGTAATCACGCCACTGACTGAGTTCATCCGTCCTGATAGAGTCACTGTGAACTCTGTGTGAGTTTGTATGTGCATGTATGAAATGTAGATCGGCTGTAACCTTAAACGAAGCAGCTGGCTGTCAGCAGACACCTTGAGGCTGTTGCTCTGTGTGTGTGTGTGTGTGTGTTTTAAAGACAGACAGGGCATGCAAATTCTAACTACTAACAGACAGCAAGCTGGGAACATACAGGAAATAGAATAATAACAAATACGCTAACTGACTGAAACTGAGCTCACTGTTACGATCTATATTTAACTATTACATACTTCTCCTTTTTTTTTATGTAACATTTACACTCATAGTGATTTTTTCACTCATGCATCATCATCACACCATGTACAGCTAATGTTTACAGGAGACAAATGTCATGCGGTAGTTCCCTGAAACAGTGATACTCAATTTACAGTCTGCAGGCAAACCATTTTCTAATTCACAATAAAAATAAAATGATTCACACTTGGAACTGTTTTTGTATTGTCAGTACACAGTGCATCCAACAGCATCAAAATAGAGCTTGTTTATCAGAAAAAGTGCTATAGGAGGATCCCCCGCACCCTCCGACAGAGGTCATAATTAAGCCACAAATGTCCTAAAATCTGAGAAATGTCCTAAAATCCTAGAAATTGTTGATATAATTCAACTCCTACTAGTGGAAATGTTTGTTATCTACATTGTTCTTTCATTGTAGACATCATGAATGAAATTGTATAACAATATTTTTCTGACTTTAATTATTGGCACAGTCACAAATACATAGATAAGACTGAACATTTTGATTTGTGTTAAATGAATTGTAAACCTCTTTAATTACAACTGCTACTAGCTACTAAATTACATTATAGATATGTTTGTTTGAAAGTGTAACTAGTCAAAGAAATTGTTGATATCTACAATTTCTAATAACTCGACTGGTTTAATGTTAAAAGGGCTTGCTATAATAATAGTAAATTCTGCCCCCTCTACGACTCAACATATCTCCCTCCGTGTCTTCATGTGACCAACATGCCTGTGCATGTGTTTGTGTTCGATTGTCCGCTCTAGTGGTTGCAGCAACATTCACGACATCTATTTTTAGCTGCTCCTCGTGAAAATGAGTCGTCAGTAGGCCAACAGGTCTCTTTGCAACTGCATAGAGGGAGAGGAGAAAGGTCTACTACTTTTAACAACACCTACCACCCCATAAATGACAATCCTACATTTAGAATTTCGTGTTTTAAAAAAAGGAAGCCAAAAACGATTACATCATGAAGGATTTCCAAATTGTCAGGTGACTGGGAGAGAGGTGTTTTAGCGCAGAGGTATCCAACTGGTAGGTTTGTAATAAAACACACTTCATTTTGAAGTACAGTGAATTTCTGGCACAAAGTTTTTATTTTCAAGTGTCATATCCAACTGTAGAGTGAGTAAATAACAGACAGCTGATTAACAGAGACAGCAAACTAGCTTGACTGCATGGCCAAACGTTAGTATGACAATAAATATATAAAACTGCGTGGACCTTGAACCAATGACGAAGGAAAAATCTGGGCCCTGTGGCTGGACCAGCACTGGTTTAGAGACATAAATCTTCAACTACAACAATATCAGCAAGTACTACCAGAGCTCCGATTGTAACATTAACATAAAAATACAAAACTTTTGACCTGAAATATATTGTCACCTGAAAAACAGCAATGGTACAACAGGATCGCACCTTTCCCAAAACCAATGTCCACACTCATGGAGGCACAAGCTGCATTTTCACTTACTGTTCAAGGCGGGAATATCTGCCACCACGCCATTCTGTATATAACCTCCAATTAAAGAAAGGGGGGACAGAGCGCTCTCGCCTCTGAGCTGAGACAGGAGGTAGTAACAGCCCTGAAAGAGGTCTGTGTAAAACATAAAGACACAAGCACTTGACCATGTAAAGCAAGAGTGTGATGTTTTTACCGCATGCTTAGGCGTGAAAACCGCTGCAGATTTAAAGAGCAGCTGTGAGAATAGCGGCTAATTCAAAAGACGAAGAACAGTGGCCGAAATGTCAGCAAACTGGGAAACCAATAAGATTCAGTGGCTCCTTATCCTCCGAGCAGAGGACAAGATCAGCCGCCATATAAGAGACAAGAAAAATGATTGTATCGACATGTTAGATGTTATGTCATTGTTATTGTTTACGAAGTGCTGCCGACACGTATATTATATGTCATGCTAGAGGTGGACGCTCGTGTTTTTAACGTCATGCCCGTCATGGCTCTTTTGATCGCGGGATGGCGCAATGCAGTGTATAATCACACACTGGAGTGGGATGATGTCGCCATCATTTGGTTCTGTGTAAAAGTGCAGGGCCGTTATAAAGGAGGGGACTTCATCGCAGCCCTAATGAGCGATCTCAGACTTTGTGGCGTGTTTCGGATAAGTCCATGAGGGCTTAGAGCCATCCCGCTGTCAAATTGTTCATTTCATGAGAGCTCTCTAACAGACACTCTGAGCGTACTATGCACACTTTCCGCAAGCCTGCCAGAGGGAATAACCAACAATTCATGGCACTGTGACGTTAAACACAGGGTTACCAGGGGAAGCCCTGAAGCATTAAAAAAACTGGAATTACTGCCAGTTGCACTTACAGTTTGGATCTGTGTCTGTGTAAACATGGATACTTCACACACATCTACAACCGGGCAGCACAAAAGATCTATACAATCAGCACAGTTTCAAGATCAGCATCGCCAACTCACTCTTTCCGCTCCTGAGTCACGGTGTTAAATAATGGCCAGAAAAGTGTTTTTGCAAAACATTCTGACATCACAGAGAACTTGACCTTTGACCTTTTGGATATAAAATTTCATCACTTAATTACTGTATCTTATCAGACATTTGTGTGAAATTTCGTCATAATAAGCATATGAATTCTTGAGTTACAGCCAAAAACAACTTTGAACTTTTGAACATTGACCACCAAATTCTAATCTGTTCATTATTGAGTGCAAGTGGACATTGGTGCCAAATTTGAGGAAACTCTCTCGGCCTTCTTGAGATATTCACAAGAATAAGACAGGTGAAAAGTCACAGTGGCCTTGACCTTAGTCCACCAAAATTGAATTAGTTCATCTTTGAGTTCAAGCGGTCGTTTGTGCCAAATTTGAAAAAATCCCTCAGTGTTCTTAAAATATTACATTTGCAAGAATGAAACAGAGGTCACAGTGACCTTTACCTTTGACCTATGACCACCAAAATCTAATCAGTTTATCACAGAGTCCAAGTGGATGTTTTTGCCAACACTGAGGAAATTCCCTCAAGGCGTTCTTGACATATCACATTCATACATAAAACAGTGACAGTAAGTTGAAACTATAAACCCTGAGACTGAAAAACTAGTGACATCATTAAAAAAAGGAACTAGCACTGAAAAACGACAGACATGGAAAAAAAAAAACTTAAGATTTAAATTAAAAAATACTTCAGAATTTATAAAATAACATAATGCAACAAGATAAAAAGATTGTAAGATTGTCTTTTTTTAATGACTTTAATTTTTTAGTGTAATTTTGCCTAATCTTTATTTCAGTGCCAATTCAGCTTTTTCACATACAAATGCCTCATTGCCTCAAAAGTTTCCTTTTTCAGTTCAGGTTTTGTTTTCAATGACAGATCATATTTTCAATGCCAACATTTACTGTAACTGTTTTGGCCCCATACATTCACAAGAATGGGACGGACATGCACAGACATAAGGACTGACAACCTGATAAGACAAAGCCTCTGGCCACAACAGGCTCACATTTGCCTGTGTGCATGCCTAAGTTTACACAGAGACACAGCATTAAGAAAGGTTTAATATTGTGCATAAAACAATACATTAGAGAAATGCAAGCATTAGGCTATATTACAAACTTATTTATTCATCAGCCATTTCATTTAACATTAATATTGCTGATGACAAAATCGCATACATTGATTATTTGGCAATTTCTCCTCATCCACTCTAAAAGGTAAGAGCCTGGAAATCCAGGACCGACCCCTAATTGCCTTGACAGTGAAGAAGGTATAAACCTTAAAATATTAGTAACAAACCCTCAACTGCATCATACGCAAGATGTTTGGCTTTTTCAAAAAAAAGATGGCTTAATGCAAAAAAAGTGCTATTCCAATCATAACATTTTAAGCCAGCCCCTCACACTCAAGCACTTACCAGGTGACGTCATTTAAGTCAGTGAGGGTTCAGGACTTAGGCTTCAGGGTGGAGATTGGGATTGGGCCATCAAACCTCTCCACCAGAGGTCAAGGGTCAAAGGTTCATGTCCTGTTTTAACCCACTGAACAGTGAGGCCTTAATTGCTTACTAAGAAACCAGTAATCCCACTCCAGGTTCTAGCACTGACCACAAGTAAGGGGGGGCGGCAAAATCTATCAGTTAAGTAACAGCAAGTACAACAAAGGCCACAGCGCCACAATGTCATCTGCCTCTGAACAGCACCATGTGATCAATAAAGAGGAGAGCGATCACGTAGGAATTAGACGACAAGTTAATAATGTCTACAAGTACATCAACAAAGAATGTATGTACAAACGCAAATCACTGCAATTGAAATGACACAGTTTTGCTTGTTTTTTTCACCTGACGCCTGCTTCACACACAAACCCTCCCATCTCAGTACCAAGCAAACTCTGGCCAAAGTGCACAAAAGATGACAACCCCTTGTTTTGGATGCCAACATTGTGTGATGAACTGTAAAATCTGTTAGTGAAACACAGACTCTGACATTTGTTAAGTTGCCAAATTACGTCAGCTCAAGAACAGTTTCAGACTTCTCTTTATTTTATTTTTTTTAAGATCTGAAAACAAATTGTCAAAGTTTATATTTAGGTCTGGCTTTGTGGCCACACAGTGCAGGGCTACATGCAGTACTGCCACTTACAGTCAGCACTCACAGTGCAGAGCTTAGGAACAGTTTTTCCCCAAAAACAGTAGGTATGTGCCACACAAATAATTAGCCTGGGAACCAAACGAATCTGCCAGCTCATGTTTTATTTGCCCTGGCAGATACATCTGGTCCTGCTCCCGTTCAAACAGATTTCCATCCAACATGCTCTGCTTCAGGCCTATCACAACCATTTAATTAATATGGGGTTCAATACAACGTTTAAAAACTTGTGGAGCCTTTAATGCAAAATACATGATGACGTCATTTTTGGCTCACAGTCCCTCGCACCAGGGACACAACTGCAAGCATCAAACTACCATAGGAGCACCTTTAACCCTGTGAAACCTGGATCAACTTCACTTTTCTTGTGCAACATTTAGACACCTTTCACAGGTAATTAAAGCTTTGAACCCTGGGCAAATTGGTTTGATTTACTTCAAAAATAATAGAAAATTTGAAAAAAAAATTAATAAAGCTAGGAAAAATGTACAGTTATTATTATTATTCTAAAGTGCTTTTCCCCAGTTATTTTCCATTTTTTTATTTGCTTTGCTTTTTATTTTATTTTCCTTTTTTGTAGCCTAATTTTCTTGTCATTTTTTTTTTTTTTTGAGTTACTTCTCTAGTTGGTCATTGCTTTCCTACCATGATTTAAAAGAAATCAAGACAATTTGCGCAGGTTTCAAAGGGTTAAGACATTTTTGAAAACAACCAATATGGTTGCAGCTGATGTGGAACTTTCCGTTTAGGTACCAATTTCAAATTCTGATGGCAAAAACTGAAACACTCATTCACCGAAATATTGATGCCATCACAGCTCATCTCTGCACGCCTATTATGTTTGTAACCGTCTGCAGCTCAGCTCTGCATCACGTTTTGGTGCTCTGATTGGTTGTAGGCCTATCCATCTATAGCCATAATGCGTTTTGGAAAACAAAAATAAATGTAAAGACTTGTTTGCAATTAGTCCTGCAATGCCAGGTTAACAAGCAATCCCAACAACTGAAACATAATGAACATCAAGAAAAAAAGGTTTATAGGTCTGCCCAAAACTGACAAACATCGTAGCCTCTTACAAATGTAAGTGCCTGGTTAGCAGTGTTTACACCTTATTGTTCAGACTGTAATTGTTAGATATATTAAGCATTTCTGACAGCTGCTATGTCTCACACTTGTCAAAAA
Source organism: Plectropomus leopardus (assembly GCF_008729295.1). NCBI lineage: Eukaryota > Metazoa > Chordata > Actinopteri > Perciformes > Serranidae > Plectropomus > Plectropomus leopardus. The sequence goes on from NC_056473.1 coordinate 30,334,229, forward strand.
GCGACAACAGATCAGTGGCAATGTGGCTGCAAAGCGACCATCTCTGGCAGTTGCATCTTGACAAAATCACATACTAAATGGTTTGTGTGTCCTGGGGCATACAGTCATTTGACAGGCTGTGGGAGGAGGAACATTAAGTGGGTGCTCTTTATATCATAAGAAACACTTAAGGGGGAGATGGGTCACCTTCTCAGGTCAAAAATAAACTCATCATTGGTATAAAAATTAAAAATGTAATCCCGTGATAACAAAATTGATGGCCTTGAGGTACATATTGGCGTTTTTTTTATGTTTATTATAAGAGAGATCACTTTTTTTGTGCTACTTTTGGATTTACAAGTATTTAAACCTTTGACACTAACAAATTGGATAGATTTCTTTCAAAAGCATGAAAAAAGGGCAATGTGCACCTAAGAAATTACAGGAAATTAGTAGATTCATTAAAAAGAAAAATGTAAATGCTTGGGGGAAAAAAGAACAAGCTAGGGGGAAAACATATTTATAATTATTATAATTCAAATTATCTTATAAAACAATTATAATTCGTTTTTTTCCATGTCATTGCTTTGTGGTTATTTTTTAGTTTTTTGTCATTATTTCTTTTCTTAATTTCCAGGCAACTTTCTTGTACTTTTTACTAACTTCTTGTTATGTTTTGGGTAATTTCTTCTTTCGTTGCTCATTTTGAAAAAAATCAAGCCATTATGCTCAGGTTTCAAAGGGTTCAAGGAGCAGTGTTTGAAATGAACTTGGATGAGTCCGAGGTGTCCTGAAGGGGCAGTTTTGGGATTATGGGCCACTGGAGCTGTTACTATGAGCAATTAGGTCCTTGTATAACTGGACCAAAAGCTTTGTCCTCAACATTGGCACTCTGTCAAGCGTTTTCTCTGTAGATGACTCCATTGTGCGCTGTCATTCTGGTTGTGATTGTCAAGGACAGAATTTTAGGGCACAGCCAAGGATTGGAGGAAGTCCAGTCGTCATTGGTGACCTCAGGATTGCATGTCAGATTTTTTTCAGGTGATTTCATTCTGTTAGCTTTTTCAGGCTGTGACCTACATCACTTGGGGAGGTTTGCCCCAGAGTGTGAAGTGGATGGGATGGGGGTCAGCACCTCATGGTTCATGTCAGGAGAAGGTGAATAATACCCACAAGTGCAGAATCTTAAAGCTGCATTAATTGATTTTTTTGGCCCCTTGGGGGGAGTGCAACAAGATGGAATCTCAACAGCGGCACATTACTGACCTTAAAAGTTGTTTTGGCAAAAGTGTTATCTGATAGTTTCTTAACTTTCTTTGCCATTGCACAAAAAACCCGCTAACACTCACTAACACTTGGTTTTTTAATGCAATGGGAAATTGTACAATGAGCATGCACACCTGGGTCAAATGACCCTGCAGTAGTCATGGGTATTTATCGCCTCCAGCTCCTATCGGCATTCATGAAAACACACCACCAGGGTGAACTTAGCTAATATAAACTAATTTACCAGCGAGATGACACACCGCCTCTAGAGCCAATTTTTAAATCTCCCCTGGTGGGTTTCACGCATAACACGTTTTCAAAAACGTCTCACTCACCCCACTCACTGTCACGTCTTACCAGCTTTACATTTCACACAAACCTCGTTTGAGCGCTTGTTTTTACCACCGTTCCGGACGCAGAGGCGAAACAACTCCGCCCTCCCTTTCTGCAAATGTAAGTTATATACAGAATGGCGAGGCAGAACGACAGCGCAGTATTCCCGCCTTGAGAAGGCAATGTAAACGCAGCTTAAGTTAAAGGCTGTCAACTTTAACTTCATAACTTAGCTTTGTAGAAATGGTTATATCTTAACATAAATGAAATTGTTAGCAACATGACAGTAAAGATTAGCTAATATCATAAACTATATATCATCTCAGACCAGATAATCAAACTTTAAAGTTGCTTCAATGCCATTTCTGTTTACCTTGGAAATTATTGACTCAACGGCAGCCTGTTGTTTCCTGGAGTCTTGGTTGCAAGGCAACCAGTACAGTCTCCAGGAAGTTATTGTGTCAAACCAAAAAATACTCAAACAACATGAAACCACAACATGTCCTTTTTACTATTTAAAGATGTCTGCTCATTTCCAGTCAAATTATGGATGATCAAAAGATTAAATGAATGCTAGTGATTCTAAGTTTAACCATCTAATTATTAATTTATACTTAAAGAAGCAAAAAAAAGGGTTGGGTGATATATAAAATATACTCGAGGTATCGTGGCTTGTTCAACATCGTGTTATATATAAAATGACTATATTGCGACCATCGAGTATAAATTGTCACTTCGTTTTTACAAACCACCAGCATTTCGGTTCTCTTGCTCTCTTCTGGACACACACAAACAAGAAACGGCTTTTGCAGAGCTCCAGACTGTGACTATTTAGTTACGCTTTGCAACCATGGAGCACCACTATGACTTGCAAATAGCATTAATATATGATCTGGACAGCTGTTAGTTTGTTTCCAGCTTACAGTGAATAAATCATCACGTTTAACGGCTCTGCAGTAACAGTCTAACTTAATGAGTGGTAATGGCGGACGTGTAAGCAGGGGAGGTGTGTGTTTGTACCTGCAGAGCTCTGATCATGACTATTTAGTCACATTTTTTGACCATGGAGCACCAGTGCAACCTACAAATATTAATATATCGACTAGATAGTGGTTTGTTTGTTGCTCGCTCAGTGTGATTGAATCCTCACATCTAAAGGCGCCATGGTATCTGATTAACTGTCTGCTAACACTAACATCCAACTATTGACTATTAGCTTCAAGTCCACAGCGAAAACATTGATGCTTCCAGCCTGAGATGAGCCAGATCCTTTAAAATAAAAGCACCATGGGTCCCTCTTTGATTTATTTAATTATGATATTACTTTTTATAATTTAATTGTAAAAGAGATTTATTTAACTTCCTTATAACTGTATTTTATTAAACTTTCTTATAACAGCAGTGTATTCAACTTTATTATATGACAGTAGCTACTTTATTTAACTGCAACTGCAGTTCATTCGATAATTTTGTATTTTAGTAGTTAACATTAGTTTAAAGGACATTTAAAAATATCGAGATATATATTGTGTATCGTGATATAGCCTAAAAATATTGCAATATTATTTTAAAGCCATATCATCCAGCCCTACTATAAGATATACTACAGTACATTACAGAATGCTTTACTGCCTTCATAATTGTATCTCTACCTGTAAAGCAACTGTATCTGTCTTTCCAACCCTTAAAGCCTATTAAAAGAACAATGATATCATCTTTTCATCAGAATAATGCATAGAAATCCATCATGGACCAACGTGCTACAGTTTTTGTAAAAAAAAAAAAATATATAACATTGCTCATTGGTGTGTTCATAAGCCATAAGTCAATGTGTTTGTTTATGTGATGCAGTGTTTATTTATGTACCCATCTGTTGAGACTGGTTATATTACTCTTCCTGTACACAACAGGAGCAGGTAGACACTGTGTGGCCTTGAACAGAGAAAACTGGCACACTGGTCAAAATAGCATTCAAACCACAAGGGTAAGGGAACGGAGCAGGAGCTGGAACTACCAGGAGGAGAATTATCCTGCACACTCCAGAATGGGCCTATTTATATATCATCCCTGAACAATTGTGCAGTGTCACTCAATCTGTGCACTTTTCATAGACATAAAGACTCAATGCCCTACATAACAGCACCATGACATGACGTGTCATCTCCAGACAAACATGGGCCCATTCATCATTCTGTACCAATGTCATAGCTTTGACAACTGCATTTGTAACTCAAGCCAGAGTGGCAGGATCTCAATACACCTGATTCTAATGAAAGGCAAGACGAAAAATCCTTTAGTCACTACTCTTCAACAGAGGTCATCAGGGAGCTCAATAGCATTCACCAAAAAAATGCAATTTAAAACCACTGATAAACAGAATGTAGGCTTATATTAACCGTTCGAAACCTGAGAAAAAAACAATTTGATTTCTTTCAAAAACATGGGGAAAAGGCATGAAGCAACTTGGCAAGAAATGTCCCGACACTGCATGAAATTAGATTTACAAAATTATTTTTTAAAACCTAAGGAAAAAAAGAAAACAGGTAGACTAACCTAACTTTTAGTCTACCAACTTTTAACTAACTTTGACCAATTTGCACACTTGTTTTTATGTATATGTATATAGTATATCTTTAAAAAAAAGTTTTAGCATTTAGTATTTAGTAATTTTGTATAAGTTTTAAAGTATATTCTTTATATTGTATAATCTATAGATAATCTATAGATATACATCTCATTCTTACAGCATATGCTATGGTTTATTTTTCTAGTGATATTCTCTTCTGGTGTGATGTGTGTATCGCTGTGTTTTTACTGCTCCAGATCAATGCCTTTATGATCTGCTGCTGTAGCAAAATAAATTCCTGGCTATATCAGTCTATCAATCCATCCATCCATTGAAAAACTATTTATAATTATCATAATTAAATATTTAGAATTATGTTACAGAATGATTATAATTTTTAAGCACTTTTTCCCTAGTCATATTTGCTTAGGGGTGTTTCTTCATTTTGCTTTTACTTTCTTTTACTTTCTCTCTTTTTTGGGTGGGGTGGAGGGGTGTTATTTAAAATAATGTTCAGGAGATTTTCATGTATTTTTTTACTAATTTTTCAACTTAGGATCAAGAAAAGAAAAGAAAAACTTGATTTTTTAATATCATAATTACATATTTAAATTTATGTAATGGAATTATCATTTGAAGCACTTTTTTCAAGTGTCATTTGCTTTGTTTTCATTTTTGTCTGTTTTGTTTTTACTATCTTTATCGGTTTCATTTTGTTTTTGTATTGTTTTTAACTAATTTTCAGGAATTTCTGGTGTAATTTTTACTAATTTCTTGATAATTTAGTGGTATTTACTTCTTCTGTTCCTCATCCTCTATTTTTGAAAGCAATATGCTCAGGTTTCAAAGGGTTACTTTTGACCACCTTTCCACATCAACAGCAGGGCCCTGATCCATTATGCATCACATAATCTGTGAGTTATATCTGGCTATCTGCCTGGAAGTCTTGATTTTTTAACAAATAATAGGCCTTCCCTGCTATTCACAAACAGCAGGACCATTACTACGTACGTGCCAAATAAGCTTTTCAAAATGGGTTACACAGCCTGCCTGCATCCTCTCATCCTCTGCATGTTTCACTGATGTAAACAGCCAGCAGGGCCCAAAGTGGCCTTGCAATGCCTCTGTGGGGATTTTTCAGAGCCTCAGATGCAGGGCTAGCTCGCCTGGTGTTGGAGAGGGGAGGGGGGCTGCCCTGACGCGTCGCCTGACGAAAAATAAGAACAGGACTTCACTCAGTCACCTTGTTTTGATTTAGGAACTGGATGTTTAAAATAATCCAGCGGATAGGCCTGGTGGTCTCAACTGACGATATATTAGCCATCCGAGTAAGTGACTAATTGCACCGTCTGATGCGTAAAGTTGCTGTTGTTGTGAAAAAGCCCAAATCTGCCGATACCAAGGATTTATTACAAGATCGGTACATTTGGCCTAATGCAATGCGCAGAGGCCTCCTCCCTCACAGTCAGCAGCTGTTGAAAACGAGCTGGCTGCCTGCTGGAGACTGTTGTTGAGCTCTCTCACACACACAGATAGATCTGAATGGAGTTGGACCGGTTGCTTCCAGGCTGGAAAAAATGATTTACGAAATTCTGGAAAAGACTTCCAGAACAGTGCCACTGAAATCACGCGAGAAAAAACACAACAATGCCATTTTTATTCTATTTTGGTGCTGTCATACACACACAAAAACTGAACAACTGCAGCTCAATGCTAGCTACATTGTAATATGTTAACAACAAGTTTGGCTCGTGTCCATCTTGTAGCCTCCTGTTTTAGCCAAACACAGGGAAGGTTAGCTAGCGTTAGCTTGTTAGCCACAAAGCTAACTACTGTATTTGCTGTTAGCTAGCTCTTGTTTGTTAAATACCATTAGTTAGCTTATTGGCAGCCCCCTGTCTATGCGTCGTTATTGCTGCTTAGTGCCCCCTATTTCCAGCACAAACTATGGAGAACATCAGACGCAGTTTACTGCAAAAAAATAACGTCATAAACGGTAAATAAACAAAGGAGAGCCGTGTTGTTGAAGGTGAATTTCAGTGTGGTGGTAATAACTGTCAGGGTTAGCGAGTTCACTGTCACCCATTTGGGCATTCCTCTGCTCATTTGTGAAACAAAGCAAGGTTACAGGACAGGAGAGGCAGCTCAGACTAGATTTACACACACACACACACACGCATACACAATCAACATAATCGCATATGTGTGAGTGAGTGTGTGCGGGTGAGAAAGACAGACCCCCGTCCGCAACAACACAGTGACATATTTGAGCTGAGACCCCTCTGCTGTTGTGACTACTTGCTGGGCTGAGGCAGCTCTCTAACCTTTGTAATGGACCCGCAGGTTGTTCTGTGACAGCCCAATGTAGCTGTATTTATCCTTGGGGCTCCAGGATCGAGGTAAAGGGGTCTCTTCCTCGTTCACAGCCGGGTAGAGCCGCTTCAGTCGCTCGTTCAGCTCGTGCTCCTGGTAGTTAAAAGCAGGATCTCCTAACGGCAGGCTTCCCGCTCCAAGCTCTGCCATGTCGGCCTGTGTTTTGTGTCTTATTGTTCGGTCTTTCTGTCCAAAGCCCCGTGTCAGTCCGCTGGAGCTGTAGGCTGAGAGTGAGAGGGACTGAGGGGAGAAAATAGCAGCGGTGTGACATCCCCGGATAAGCAGCAGAATGTACTGTAGGCTGGAGCAGTGCCCGATGGGTAATGTAGTCCAGCCGCACGCTTTCTGTTATGATACTGTCTCTAGAAATGACTACACAGCTCCACTACCCGTATCCTGGATTTGGGGCTTCCACTGAGAAAGGCAGCTAGGAATTGTAGTTTTTTTAAGATGTAACATTTATAGACTGCTTTTTTTTTAAACAACATTATATAATTTTATATTTATCTCTCATTTTATCCGCATGTGGTAGATGTATTAGAGGAAGTGGAACATAAATATCCGTGCTAGCTGGATAGAAATAAATTAACTGCAAAAAATAAGTTTTTTATGGTGGCGTATGTTACAAAAAATAAACGTAATAATTCTCGTAATTTTGACCGCTTGCGGTGTTATTAACAGCATTTACTTGTATTTACAATACAATAGTTCCTTTTTAAGTACAGTTAATATCAGATATTTTAAAACAAGGTGACATTAACTTCTACCAAAGTCATTTTTCTGGTAAGAAATCTTTACTCAAGTACCATGGCTTTCAGGGACTTCGTACACCACTCAGTCTAAATATAGCGATATTGATATTATTGGTAATACGATTTTAAGATAAATAAGGTTCAATGGACACAGATGTGTGAGAAGTAGTAAATACTATGATCTGTGAATGAATTGTAAATATTTATATATAGTTGTGTATTTCTGTAGGCTGGTACATGTATGACAAGAATTAATACTTAAAAGAGAGTTATTGATTTAATTATTGAACAAAGAGGTAGGATTAAACAAGTTTACACGACCTCCTGATCCTTTTCCAACATGCAAATTGAAGCTAAGTGTATTTATTTTATTTATTTAATTTGAAAATAATAGTTTCTCGCGTAGATTTAAGCATATCTCCTATGCTATTATATTTTTGGAAGTTGCAGTTTTATACGGTATTTATACATTTGTTTATTTTTTATCACATACTCTATGTTTTTAGAGTCAGGGGTAAATGATAACTACATACGCGTTTAAAAAAGTTGCAGTTCACCGTTGTTCGAAACACTATTTCTATATTTTCTATTTAAGAGGAAACTTTTCCTCTTATACAATTTGAAAACTAGTTAGGCGCGCCACAGTCAACTATGTGGGTCCTGCTGCGCGCTCCGTCCTGGTTACCATGGAAACCCAGTTACAACGCTGTGAGCTGTGATGCTAAAGTTAACCTTGAGCTAACCGGACCAAATTCAGGGCAGGTCGTTTTATCATTTAGCCTTAAATAGCTGCTAGAGATGTCACCATATAAAGACAATAAATTTCCACCGTTAACGCCGTCACAAAAACAAAGGCAAGTGATTAAAATATAGTCATTTAGCGAAAATGTTAAAACTTTTATTGTAACAAATTAGCTAGCTAGCTATCACTTAATTACAATGTTCAATGTAATTTTGCTCTGTTCGTTTTGTTTCAGAGTTACATTTGACCGCAGACTTAAACATGTCACTGCCCAGAAATCAGAGGAAGGGCGAGATGGAGAAAATACTGATGTTGCTTCTGTCCAACCTGCAGCAAGAAAGGTAAGGGACTGTTCTCTACTTGTCAGAGAAGTACGCTGGACTGGGTGTGATTTTTTTTTTTTAAATCTCGACCGTCCATGAAGTTACAAGCTGTTTCCAAAATAATAATAATAATAATAGTTACAGTCTTATTATTATTCAAATCTATATTTTACACCAATGCAATGAGCAAGAAAAAAAGTAACTATTATGTTGTGATTATAAATGTGACAATGATTTTGTCAATTTTTTAAAATCATGAAAATAGAATTGGTAATAAGACACTATATTTAGCTTTTTTCCTTAAGGATGTTGTGCAGTATAAGTAAGTTGTAACAAAACGTTTTGAGGATGGAAGTTACCAAAGCTAAAAAATAAAATAAAATAAATGATGATGAATAATAATGCATGCAAGTTTTTACTATTTCTGACTATGATAACCAGTGGGATTTTGACGTTTTTAAACAACAGCAACAAAACAAAAAAAACACAAAAAATGTGCCTTTCAAACCTGCTGGTGGTATTTGGGGTTCAGAGGGAATTTTAAAAAATCCAAAATACAACCGTTTAAAGTTGTATGCCCTTCCCTAAGCCAAAATATGAAACATAAACCTTCCCCAATGCATACAAATACTTAAAATGCCTCCTCTGTTTTGCACCATCCACCAAAAATACAAACAGTCCCTAAGCAAACCAGGTAGCGAGCTACAGGTCCATCAAACCTGGCAGAATGTCACTCATGAAAAACCCACTTTATATTATGGAATATTTGATTGCTGTTATTTGATAATGTCTTATTATCGAAACACTGTGTGTGTGTGTGTGTGTGTGGGTGTGGGTGGGTGTCTATGTGTGTGTGTGTGTGTGTGTGTGTGTGTGTAATAAACCCTGTAGTTGTGCTGGACAGGTGGCACTTACATTTATGCAGGCTCAGGGAGAAAGCCTCAACTGCTGATGCACCTGGAGAGCTACATGAACAAGGAGCTGCATACTATCAGCTCCCATGAGCCGAACTTTCTGGAACTAAAACTACAGGTGTTGTGTTTTTGTTTGGTTTTGAGGGGGGGCAATATAACCAGAGGAGCTACCATACACACATGTTCTTGTCAAAGAGAGTACTCATATCATAATCTGCTCCGGCCACAGGTCTACCGTGATGTCTTCAGTTGTTTCATCAGAGAGTTCAAAACCTACCAACCTCTTCTTTCTGCCATCAAAAAGGAATATGAAAACACTTTAGGTCAGTGCCTTTATGCTGAATCATGTTTTGATTATGTTTAATGTGGAACTTATTTTCTATCATTGATTGACCCTTTGAAACCTGGAGCAACATCACTTTCCTTGAGATATTTTCAAATGCCTTTCACAAGTTTTTAAACCCTTGAACCCAGAGCAAACTGTTGTGATTGCTTTCAAAAAACATTGGACAAAAATTCTTATTAAAAAATATATTTTCCTTCTTCCCATGTTTATCAAAGAAATAAAGCCAATTTGCCCAGGTTTTAAAGGGTTAATCTCTCAGTTATTTTTGCACTGTATCCATTAATCATTCAGCCTCTAAAATGTGTCGCATAATGACATGTCCCTATCACAAAATCTCATATCCTGAAGGGATTGATGCCTTCAAAATGCTCAATCATTTACTTTTTACTTTACTTAACAATTGTCTTGGGTCTATAGTTTCCTGATCCATCATTTTAATGCAGCTTACATCTGTTCAGCATATCAGCAGGATCAAATCCGAGAGCTGGAACCACTGCGATCCCATCTGAGGCTGGTAACAGAGGAATGTGACAGGAAGATTCAAGCTCGCTGGGCAGAGGAGCAGACTGAGATTGGAGCCTTGAAAAGGGAGAAGCAGCAACTGCAAAGGGACATTGAGGCCATGAGGGAGAAAGAAAAGGCCATGCAGGCTGTGGTACATGTTCTAACCACTATTTATTCATTTGTTATTCATGTGACTTTTTAAGGTCATTCAACTTTGTGTGACCAATTTCCACATTAATCCTTAGAACCTGATCGACATTAGTTTTGTTGTGCTTCTTTCAGATGCATTTCACAGACATTGGCAAGGCAATAAGCAACTTGGCAAGTAATGTCACAAAAAAATGGCATTATATATTGAAAATGATGTTACATCAAATATATTTTATTTTATTTCAGGTAATTTTCCTGCAACCTTTTTTATTTATTTTTGTGCACATTTTTGGGCCATTTCTTGTTAAGTTGCTCATTGCCCTCTTCCCATGTTTTTGAAATAAATCAAGCCAATTTGCTCAATTTCAAAGGGTTAATTCCTTCTCTTAAATATGATATTTCATTTCATTTATTCATTTCATGTATTTGAACATTTCTATAAAAAAGCTGTTAAGGATCACAGGTAGAGATCCCTTTATCCCCCAAAAATGATTTGTTTGTGATTCTGTTCCGATAGTGAGGTCAATGGTAAATTACCACTATGTTTTCTCACCCACCTCACTATCCTCTATTCCTTTCCAGGTGGATCATCTGCAGTCTGAACTCTCCAACCAGTATCTGCAGTATCGAGAGGAGCGTGATGCCCGCAAGTTGCTGATCTGGCAGCTTAATGACCTAAGAAGAGGATCTGTGAAGGAGGAGCATCCTGCAGATGAAAATACAGGTAGAGCTGCAACTCTAGTATAGCTTATACGCTGTCTTGCTTCAGTCCTCTCATTTAACTCTCATTAAGAAAGCAAATAGCAAAGGCATATTTCCCAAAAAATGCTAAGCAAAAAATTAGCAATACCTTTAATATTAGGAAATTTAAAACAAAAGACTCCAAACCAACCAGATCTTTAAATGATAAATATCTAAAATTAAGGGACCGTTCGTTATTTATGAGGGCGGCAGCAAGCAAATGAAATGGGGGCGGGTCAAGGAGTTTTTTAGGCAGTGGTCCCAACTATCTAACAAGAGATCCATACACTGTTTTAAAAGCTGCCAGGAAATTTTAATTGTGCAATGTATCATTCTAATAGAGATCTTCGTCACGCATTTTCAAATTCAAATTTGGATTTGAAAATGTTCAACGAAGATCTCTGGTACATCGAAACATTGCACAATTAAAATTTACAGGGAGCTTTTAAAACAGTGTGCGGTTCTTTTGTTTAATTCTTGCCTTTGTTTGATTTTTTGATCTAGCACCTGTAAAGGTCCTTTAGATGTGCATGCCCTACACCTTGCTTTCAGTTCAGTTCAGTTCAGAGCTTTTAATGTAAGGTTGAAAACAGCACCACTACAAAATGTGGGATTTTTTTTTGGTGTGGCTGGTTGGCTCTGGAATTAAGTGCACCAGGTGGTGTATTAAGGAAGCTCAGGAGGCAGAGGTCTGTGCAAAAAAAGGCAGTAATTTATAAACTAAACTTGCAACAGAAACAGGAGAGCAAAAGTCCCAGGAAACTTAGCCAAAACAATTAAGGCAAAATCAACTGAAAAGAAAAACCACAGCCTCTCAGCAAGCTGCAAACAAAAAAATCATCCAACCCCAGTCACAGCCCAGGTGTCCTAATAACCCCACCTGGGCCCACTCTGATTGGACTTGGATGAGTGCCAGAGGGTTAGGGTAAACCAGGAGAGGAAAATAACCATCAGACACGTCCTAGAGGTCAATTTCAGTATTTGGTTGGCAAACGTTAAACAGTTATACCAGAATCACTTCTTAGTTATGCCTAGGGTGATCCCCACCCCCCCTTTTTCCAGGCGGCGGAACCCCCCCCCCCCCGCAAAACATACTTATTATAAAAAAAATGCAACAAGAAACACAAAACCTGGTTTATAAAATCCCAATTTTGAGTCATTTCAGTTGGCACAATAGAGAGAAAACACTTAATTGGCAGCTTCAGTCTGACTAGCAGGACGCAGGTGTCCTAATCAAGCCTGACGTCAGTGACTGCTATTGGGGCGATCGGGGCATGGGGAAGGGTAAGGGGTGAACCCTTTCACATCCCTCAAGAGGAAATTTGATCTAAAACTATATAAAAATACAATAAACAGGCACATAGAACATCACAGCAGCACACAACTAAACTCTAAGCAATCCCAATCAGCAGTAAAAGCTGAAGTAAAACTATCGATGAAGGTCATCTAAAAGTGTCAACTTGTTATCTCCCACCTCCACCTAAACCTTACCGGACCTAATGAACAGTCAAACAGCCCCTAAGCATATTTTGGTCTGAATTTTTTTCATCGTTAAAGAAGAGTCTAAGGACCCTGTGGAGCTGCAGCTCGCTCTGAAGGTGTGTCGCAAGGACCTTACTAAAGCCCAGGAGGACCTTAACAGGATGAAGGCAGACTACTGGGATGTCGTGCCAAGACGCAACTGGGACACTCTGGAACAAACACACAAACAAAGCCTTCTGCAGGTGGCATATAGACAAATATACTGTCCACACAGTACATACCTCCTTTCACATAAATACACGCAAATGCATAATTTCAAATCCTAATAGTCTTTACCGTGGTCTTGTTTTTCTATTTTTCGGGCTGTCCAGTTGAAGACACTGCAGGGTGAATTTGATCAGTTGAAGAGTGAGTATGATTCCCTGATGAAGCAGCGCAGAAGAGGCAGTATGAAGACACATGACCCACATGACCCCAGCACTGTGCAGGTACATTATAATACCCCGTGGATTAAATGTGGGCAAAATATGTTGATATCATTGCAGAGTTTTGTCACCAAATATACAGTAAAGGTATATTATTTATCTGCTTAGCTAATTAATTTGTTAGCAATCGCAAAACACTCTGAAGAGTCATAACATTTAACCTAAACAGTTAAATCTATGTTAGGGATACTCCGCTTGCTTTGCTTGGTGGCAACTTTTGCAAAATGAAAGGGGGGCAAGGCCAGTCGCAGCAGCCCCAAACATGTTTGTAGGATTTTGGGACTTTTCTAGGATTTTTGTATGTTTTTAGGATTATAGCACATTTGTAGGATTTTAACATGTTTCTAAGATTTTAGGACATTTTTTAGCATTTCAGGACATTTCTAGGATTTTAGGACATTAGGGGCATTTTGTTTTGATTAACAAGCTCTATTTTGGTGCCATTATGGCCACTAAGAGTACAAAAACAATTCACAGTGTGAATCTCTTTCTTTTTATTGTGAATTAGAAAATGGCCAGGGGGGCACCTGGCACCCCATCATGGCCAGATTTACCCGCAGGCCGTAAGTTGAGTATCTCCAGTCTATGTGCACAGATTTGTTTTGATGAGTTATACTAACCTCGGTGAAAGAAATATGGCTCATTTGCTTTCTGCCAGGAGTCATTTGAAAAGGATTTATAGCACCATCATCTCTTCATGTCTTCAGTATGAAGCTGGTGACAGATAGCTAAGCTGAGTTTAGCTTGGTTTAGCTCAGCGTAAAGAGTGGAAACAGGGAATGCTAGCCTGACTTTGTCCAAAGGTAGATAAAGATCCAATTCATGCTAACTGTTTCCTCTTGATTTATTACTGACGCTAAGCTCACCATTTACTGGCTCCATGCTTCATAGTAAACTACCAGATACGGGAGTGGTATCACTCTTGGCAAAAAAGGTGAATATGCATTTTTAAAAACTGTTTCTTGTTTTTCAGAGGGATGAGAGTGTGTCCCAAGGGCAAAACCAGACTCTGTCCAGCCACCTTAAAGAGCCAATCGTCTCTGATGCCCCTGAGAGCAGCACACCCACTGTCCAGGAGATCAGGTGATATAAATAGATGCACACACACAATCCTTGTCAAATCAGTTTTATTCATATATCTGGAAATCACAAACTTGCCTTCAAGGACATTGTAATCTGTACAACATGTGACACCTTCTATCCTTAAACCTTCGAACCAGATAAGGAAAATGCAAATAAACCCTGTGGTAGAAAATAGAGTTTTTGTTCTCAATGACTCAGAATTCCTTCAGAATTTGTCTTTTATGTATATTCACATATGTACAGGGCGGCCCTGAGGACAGCAGTCCCTCTGAAGTCAGATGAGGAAATAGATGAACTTGTGGCCCCGACTCAAAGAGAACCAGACAGCAGCAATGACACCGTCTCCTCTCAGAGACTCCACAGCCTGGTACGTACCAGCAGAGGTTTCACTGTCTTTTTAGGCTGATTTTAGATCATATAAATCAATAAATGTTATCCAAATCTTGCGTCTGCAGCCACTCCAAAATCTGTGTTCTCTCGTGTGATGGAAACACTGGATGATTCCTAGATATTTACAGAAATTTTGGGCACCTAGACCAAGGTAGACACCTCAGTGAAGCGATGTCAAATACAGTGCATTCAGGCAGTTTTCAAACCCTTTCACTTTTTTTCACATTTTACTGTATGGTGCAACCTTTTTACAAAAATTGCTTATATTCATTTTTTGCCCTATCAAGAACCCCGTAATGACAAAGCAAAAATAGGATATAAGAATTCAATCCAGCTTTATTATCATTTTGCTATACATTAACATGCAGAGCAGAATGAAAGAGTGTTTCTCAGAGATCCTAGGTGCAAAATATAAAGATAAATGACATTAAACACTAAAAACATGCTCGCTATCAGTAATAACAATTTAATTTAAAATACAGTCCCTGAAAATAATGTAAAATAAAACAGGTGCCATGTACAGGATTGCACCTTTGGTTTATCTCCAGAGGGGCTCCAGGTATGTTAGTCCAACTTCAAAAATTTGATTTGGTGTGATTTCAGTCACACTAACATGTTTACATATATTTAAAAATCCAGCTTTAGTTGGACTAAAACAATAATTCACCTTTTTCAACTTTTTTGTACTGATTGTGTTTTCATTACCTTAGAATGAGCTGTTTATATCTGCATGTGGAGCAGATCCTCTTCTGTGGAATCTTTTTCTTTCCTTTTTGTCATTACTGTAATTTAATTGTTATTTACAACATCTGTTGCGCGTCTGTCCATCCTGGAGGAGGAATCCCTTCTCGGTCGCTCTTCCTGCAGTTTTTACCACCCCTCCCCCTCCCTAAGCCCTCTGAGGCAAACTGTGTTTTGTGATTTATAAATTGAATAGAACTGAATTTAAATTGTTCAACAGTAGCCCAGAATGGACAAATAAAACACGTTTGCACTTTCACGTCAGCCGCCGTAGTTTTCCTACACGCTTGGCACACACAAGAGAAGCAAAAACACCTCTAGATGGTTCTAAATCCTACACAATGGACCTTTTAACAGATATTTTTCACAACACACACTTTGACTTGTCAAAAAAGGAAAAGCACAGGTGAGATTGATAACATTAATAATGGCTCATTTTAATTAAGTGTCCCAGTGAGCTATTGTAGTGAGCCAATATGCACAGCACCAGGGTCTCCCCACGTGGAATGCAGCTGTTATTAATGTTATCAAATACACCTGTGCTTTTACTACTACGACATGTCAAAATGTTTACAGGGGTCTGTTTAGCTCAGGAGCCTCTCATTTCTCCTCATCATCAATGAGGTGTTTCTACAGCTTGACTGGAGGCCACCTGTGGTAAATTCAGTTGATTGGACCTCATTTAGAGAGGCACTCACTTGTCTGTATAGAGTCTAATTGCATAAGGCTGCTATGTAATAAAAGGTGAAGGTGTTCGAATACTCCTTTTTTAAGGGTTTGAATAGCCTTCCACTCACTCTCTAAGACTTTGCTCTCTTGATCTTTATGCTTCCACAGCCGGCAGAATCAAGTGTGGCCCTTTTACCTCCAGTTTTTGAAGAATCAAAAGAAAATTCTGCATCAACTCACCTTCCAGCCAGTGACTGATATTATGTTGTAGTACTGAGTTTACTGATAATTAAGAAGTGGCCTGACTTGCAAGCTAAACAACATGTTAGAAAAAATGGTGTGGGAGACCTTAATTCACAAATGTCCCCTGCAGCACATTTTCAAACAAATGCAAATATGCACAGTAATACTGTAATATCATTATCTGCTATCGCTGACTTAAAATTGTGCCATTTACCTCCTTAGTAATGGAAGTTGCTGCAGAAGTCTCAAGATCTGAGCCTCAGTCTAGGAAATGCTTTGTGATTTCAGTAATCTGCCAAATACAACTGATCAAATTAGAAATAAATCACTATAAATCTATGAT
This sequence comes from Plectropomus leopardus, assembly GCF_008729295.1. Taxonomy (NCBI): domain Eukaryota; kingdom Metazoa; phylum Chordata; class Actinopteri; order Perciformes; family Serranidae; genus Plectropomus; species Plectropomus leopardus. The sequence continues at coordinate 30,350,654 of NC_056473.1, forward strand.
AGTCGTTCAAATGGCTTGTTTTGTATGTTTCTTGCATTCTTTAAGTTGTTCATCACAACTTAAAATACCTTTAATTTAATATTTTCCAGTATATAGTTATTGTTCATTAAATAAGGTGTTAGATTATTTGGTACTTGTAGGTTTTCTACCTCTTGAGCAAAAGTGAATGCCACAGCTCCTTTTCTCTGTTTTCTCTGGTCATATAGCACTGTTTATGCATTGCATAAACAGTCCAGTTTTGTGAAAAGAGCAGCAGTGAAATACTTCTTTAAGGTACAGAGAACTGTGAGATCAGAGGTGAAGAGCCAGGTAGACGGCATGTCAGTGCGTGTAGACTGGTTTGAGTTAGAGTTGGACTATCTTGAAAACAAGATACAGACTGACATTGAGAAGAAAGAGGTAATGCTGGAAAAACAGATGTATTTATGTGTCAGGCAATGCAAGACAAATCAGTTGATACTCAAGACATGCTGCTTTGGCCACCTCTTTACACTTTAAACTCTGACAAGACAAGCTTTAATTGCCTTGAAATAAAGCTATTCTGATGTCATGTTCAATTCATATCTATATCTTAGGTTTACTTAAAATGTTGTTGTATTTACTTCTTTTTGTGAAGTCAACTTTAAAATCACACGTGGAATTAACTTCTTTGTAAGTGATAGCAACTTAAACAAATCAAGTTAGTCTGACTTCAATTAACTTGTGTTTACTATTTAGGAAAATTATTGTGTTTGATAAATAAAGTAAGCAGAACAAAGAATGATTAGTTTACTGGGTTATTTTCACTTTAACAAAATGCCTTTCTGAACATCTTGAGACAAGACCGTCATTTGTATGAAACAAACAAAATTATGCAATCAAAAAGCCTTGTAAAAAAATCTTTAAAAAAAAAAGTTATTCAGACGAAGTATTTCTCCTTGACCCTACATAGCATTGCAAATAATGTACATCATTCTTTATAGATTACCACTTTTTAACATATGAAGAGCATTTTTGTTTTTATTTTTATTTTTTTCTGTTTTTTTCTTTCTCTCTCTCTCTTTTGCTCTGTGTTAATATAATAATTTTACGTTTCGTTACCTTGCATGACCTTGCGTTACGTTATGTGCTATATGATTGCAAAAAGAAGTATTTTGCAGAATTAAAACAATATTACAATATCTTCATAGAAAATATTGTGGAAAAAAATGTAACAATTTGGTATAAAATAAACATAGATGAAAACTAATAGTCATATTTACCTACCTTTATGAGGGCAGTTGGTTTCCTAGATATATATACGTAAGATCAGCATGTGAGTTTACAGCGTACCTAACCTTCAGTGCATGTCTCAGTTAATAAAAACAAGCAAACTTACCTTTTTCCAGTTGAGAAAAATGATGAAACTGCTTACAAATTCTCGTCCCAATTCAATGAATTTGATTTTGGCTCACGGTAGAAGTACTGTTTTGTTGCATAACAAAGGTCAAGTAACAAATCACTGGTGGGATGACTCTCAACAACAAATCTAGCAACCGCTGGATTATCAGAAAATCGTACTTCTACAATAGCAATATTTGGATTAAGATATAGAGAGAGTAGTTTATATACTAATTCACAGTTCTGTTTTCACACTAACTTTCTTACACCACGGCCTGTGACACATTAACAGGCCACACTGTTCGTTCTTGTGTGTGTGAAGCATAGTTGGGTTGTGTTACAGTTCCAGTGGTATATGAGACTAGATCTGCATAAAGAAAGGCGGGCCTCAAAGGCCCTTTAAGTTCATGGCCTGGGGAAAGAGATTAATGAATGTGCTGTTAATGATAAAGGGGCCACCCCAGATAAACCCCTTTGAGTTATAAGCAGTAATCCTTAAATGCTGTAAAAAGTCATTTTGTGTCATTTTTTATTCTATTGTGAAGAAATTTTGCATCTTTTTTGGTGTTTTTGTTTCTTTTTGTAGTTATTTTGTGTCCCTTCGCAGATCTTTTGCATTTGTTTTGAGGTGTCTTTGTGTCTTTTCCTGGTTGCTATCTATTAATCTGAAGGGGGGTGGGGGTATTTGGGGTATTTGTTAAATATACAAAAGCTCCAACTCTCCACAGCAGAAGTCACTAACTGCACTTTCTGATGGGCTAGCTGCTGCATGCTCAGTGAGCAGACTAGGTCAAATGCACGCAAGTTTTAGACTGTCAGAGGGACTCCCAAGGACATGAACCACACGCATGTCCACAGATATAATTAAGCCATATATTAGTGAGGTGAGAAAGTTGGTGTAGAAGTCAATGGTCTGATCAAGCACCTGTTTGGGCAGTTTGCTGAGGAAGAGATCCAGATTAGGGTGGAGGTGTTATTAAGCCACACCCTAACAACCCTCTTTGAGAAGATGCCAAAAATTAGGTAAGAAATTCTTCATGCAATTGTGTCCAGCAATCCTCGAATGAGAAATGAAATATGAATTACACAGAGGGAACTAAAATATTTTTTAGGGTATGTTTTAGTTACTTATTGCTATTAATGTGTGACAGAAGTTTTCTCCCTGGCAGTTTGCCTTACAGCAACAAGTCAGGAGTGAATTAGTGAACCAAAGTCAGATTCTTTATCACAGTTTAGAAACAGTCTAAAAGTTGTTTGGTGCTGGGCAGCTTGTGTACAGTAGATTCATTGCTTTTGGAAGGACTCAACACCAATCGAAGTATCAATATGTTACCTAAATTGTACATAACTACAGTACATGAGAAATATATTTTCCACCACTTATGGCAGAATGCAAATTTAACATAAATGTATTAACAGAGGGTACTTGTGCCCACAAACTCAGCCAGAAACCTGGGTGTCATGATTGATGACCAGCTGACCTTTAAGGTTCATGTGGCCTCAGTTTCTCGGTCTTGCCGTTATGCCCTCTACAACATCGGGAAGATCAGACCCTTCCTGACCCAACAGGCCACACAGCTTCTGGTTCAGGCTCTTGTGATCTCATGCATTGACTACTGCAACTCTCTTCTGGCAGGCCTCCCTGCATGCTCATTCAAACCTCTTCAGATGATCCAGAATGCAGCAGCACGTCTGGTCTTCAACCAGCCCAAAAGAGCACATGTCACCCCGCTGCTAATTTCTGTGCGGCACTTCTTCTGCCACTAGACGGCAATACCTGTGACCAATCACACCTGAAGCACTTTTTGCACTTACTAAGGGTTTTTTCCTTAAGTCTAAATTCTTGCTTGTGTTGTACGTCGCTTTGGATAAAAGCGTCTGCTAAATGAAATTGTAGAATTGTAGAAAAAACAATGTGAAATAAGGAATAAAGAAAGCTGGAATGTATGTGTACATATACACATGCTATAGCTTGTCAGTTTTGGTTATGTTAACCTTTGCACAATTTGCATTTGTCTAAAACCACGAGTTTCAGGCCACAATGAAATTAAATGAACATTTTTCCTGTTTTTAAGAGCTGAAGAATCTGATTTGTTCATACAATTCAAAAATCCAAATTTCTCCAAAAATTATTTTTGCTGAATTTTACATTTATAAAACTTTTTTATATACAAATTTCAAAAAATCTGATTTAGATGCACATCCTCAAATAATTTCAAGCTTGAAAATATATAATAAAAAACTAACCTAAAGTACAATTTATGCAAATCCTACAGCTTATATAACTACTTATATAACTAATTAGTTAAACCCCTGTCAGTGTTCATACTTCATACATTTCATTTTTGTCTGGTTTTTACCTACTTGTCTCATTATTTTCATTAGTAAATGTCTATATTGACCACTGAATGTGCTATTAATAAAAAGTTGGGGGGAAAAAAATACACAAATAAAAAAGACACCAATTCCCACAAACCACCGGGGCGGTTACGACTTTAAGTGCGTGCCCTCGTAGGGGAGCAGACACTGCACTTTGCGATCGCAACCGGCCTCGGTGTTGGTAAGAGGTAAGTTTTTATTACTTGTTTTAAGGAAACCGCCCTATAGAATAATGAATGGAAACATGCGCGAAAACAAAAAGCGCTAGTTTAGTGTGACATTTGAACAAGTATACGGCGGTATAAGTGGTTCAATTCGCTGCTGCCACCGGGTTTACGGCTAACGTCGGGCACGCCTATGTAGGGTAGCTGCTCCGGGGTCCGGGGGCTGCGCGCGCGGGCCCGCAGGAGATAACAACACTTGGAGGAGACGGGGAGTATTTTTAGCAACCGTTGAAAAGGCCAATGCCTGCCAGCCAGCTAGCTAACGCACGAAAATATCATTTATCTGACGCCTAACATTTGCTGGTGGGGAGGCATGCTAGGTAGCTAACTGTATTTGCTAACGCAGGCTAAGTTAGCAAACAAGACAGCTCACACGCTAGTAGCAGCTAGTTAGCGTAACTAGCCACAGCAGCTTTTCGATTTATTGACAAGTGACCTTATTTCACCCTTTCTCTAGCCTGTACTGTATTCACTCGGACCTTGAATTATTTATGTCTTGTATGTTTGCAAGGTATGTGGTTTCATAGCTGATTTTCAGTGCTCATAGATTGTTCTAGTAACAGCATTGCACCGTTATGTGAAGCACATGACTTGTGCTGTCAGTGTCACCCAGGCGGATAGCGACATGTTTTGCAAAACTCGGCTTGCCTGTTTTCATTGGAGCCGTTTTGAAAATGTGTGTTTTTTTCACAGTGTGGTGGTAGTTACACACCTGTAGTGAACTGAGTTCTAGTTTTCAATAGTATATAAGTCACAAGGGGAATTGTACCGCAAAACGAGTTCATTTACTTTCGATACTTTAACTACGACGTACCGAAAATACTTATTTCTTTTACAAAAGGAGGTTTTTGAATGTACATATTGTTTAACCCTATAAATGTGGAGAAACTTGGCTTTTTTTGTGCTGCTCTCAGATGTCTTTCACAAGAATTTAAACCTTTGAATTCAAAAACATGGGATCAGTTAGTAGCATGGTAAGAATTGTTTCACAAATTGCATATTAAAAAGCTAGGGATAAACTAATGATTTTCATAATAACTAGTTTTACTGTTGTTATTATTATTATTATAAAACGATTATAACAGTATCATAATAACATATTTAAAATTATATGCACCTTTTCATATATCTTTTCTTATGTTTTTTACTTTCTTCTTTGTTTTATTTATTTGTGTATCAATATTATTGTTATTATTATTATTTGTTGTCTTTTTCCACTGTTTTTTTAAAAGAAGATTCCCTGCATTGTTTTACTAATTTCTTGCTAATTTTTGGGTAATTTCTTCTTTTGTTGCTTATTGCCTTCTTCCCATGTTTCTAATAGAAGTTAAACTAATTTGCTAAGATTATTAAACGGTTAATCGGGAATGTATTATATATCTGTGTTTTTTTTCTTGTTTTCTTTTTACAGAGAATAATTCCACCAAGTGAACACAGTTATGTTTCAAGCTGATATAAATCTATGGGATCCGTATTGTGTATTTAACCGCTTTGGATTTGTTCTTTTGGTCTGTAAGGGTTAATGTTACTCCATCAGAATTGGAAATTATCACCAGCCAAATGCTGGTAAAATAGTAAGGGTCGACAGATATTGGTTTTTCATGACAGATACCAATACCAATTAATAGTAGTTAAAGATGCCAATATTTGGAACCGATATGCATTTACAATAAAAATGAGAGTGAAAATGTAATTAAAAATTTGGTTTTACAAAGTAAAAGTTCCTCCCATGCTGACACTTTCTTTCTTTTTTTAAATTCATTTTATTTGCGATCATTAAAATAAAATATCAATACTGATACTGGCAAAATGCCAAATATTGGTTCCCAGTTATTGGCCAAGCGAATAATCTGTTGACTCATATGATATATGCAGGTGACTGTTAGATTTTGCTTCGCTTTCAGCCAAAAAAACAAGTAATCTGTTGAGAGGCTGGTAGATTTTTGAATCCACCAGCAGCAGTGGCAGGTGGACAAAAAAGCTAATTTCAACCCTGTATGCTGGTTTTAGGTCAGGGATGCACAATATTGGATTTTTTTGCCCATATATCAATTCCTTTGGCTGATAACTGATTCTGACATTGATATATAGGTGTACATTTTTTTAAACCTAATTTTAATGATCATGACATCATATTATGCATACATGTGAGTACCAGTTGCCTTAAATGTTATAATATATTGTAATGTAACTGTATTTAAAATGTATTTTTGCTGAATCTGGTTCAAAGAAGTGTTTCTAATATTTTTGTTGATATAAATGGCAGCAGACAAAATATTACCAACACCTGTATTATTTCCCGAAGGTGATTAGTAAGGGTGGGGGAGAAAATCAATACAACATAGTATCACCATATATTGCATGGCAAAAATGTTTCAGTACACACACACCAAGTATTGATATTATATTATAATCATTATTAATGCTGCAAATACAAATTTAACTTTTAGGTATCCTGTTAGGTAAAAAATATGTCGCTTTGTCAGTCCACTGGATACATATTGCTGCAATAGAAATTACCCAAGTAAGATGATGAAGACTGAAAACTTTATGTTTATGAGATAAAAACACAGTTTTTCATTAATTTTCAATTTTTAAAAAAGTCATGAATTGAAGTATGTGTTATATAAAATATCACAATAATTATCACAATACTAATTATATTGCAAAACATTCAAAATCGCAGCAATATGTTATTGTAATCTAAGTATTGTGACAGTTTTGCATTAGGGGGGCTCTAGTTGATTCCCACCCCTAGTGATCCGCAAATGACTTGTGTCATTTTCATACTCTTTTAGCCAACCAACTTAGTAGACAAGGCTGCTGTTTGGGTGTATTTGTGTTTATCGCCTGCATTTTCATCCATTTTTCATCTGTGTTTCTGACCTGCTCTTCTTCTGTTCCTCCAGTGTGTGTTGCTGGGTGATTCAGGATGGTGGACAAGCCTGTGTGGGAGCACATAGGATCCAGCTTTGTGCAGCACTATTACCAGATGTTTGACAGTAACAGAGAACAACTCGGATCCATATATGTGAGTGTGACAGAACCATGTTTTCATTCAGTGGCAAGATGTCTTATGAGTTATTTTTGTTTATGAATGCATCACAAATCAAACAAGAATGTTGGGTCATTTCTACACTAGTTGTGTATAAGTAATTACAAACCGAGTCTGTTCAAGTAGGATTGGTAATACAGGTTTTATTTAAGAAAGTGTGGCCAATAAAATTTTTAAAATGCCTGGGAACATCTGCCTCAACAAGCAGTCTTAGCTGGTGTAAAAATAAATTCACAAATAGATGAAAAAGGCATTGTTGCACAGCACTACAATATAATTCAAAACACATTTAAATCTGAAAAGACTAATCAATTAATTGATTAGTTGATGGAGAGAAATTAAATCCTATTTTGATAATACCTTACTTGTTTCAGTAATGTTAGAAGAAAAAACGCTAAATTATCTCTGTTCCCAGCTCCTTGAATGTGAGAATATGTTGCCTCTCTCTGTTGTGTGAATAACTTAATTAGGTAAACTGAATGTTTTGTGTTTTGGACTGTTCAAACACAAGCAGTCTTTGTCTCTGGGAAATTGTAATGGGTCTGTTATATTTTTTTTTTCACATTTTATTGACAAACAACAAATCATTAATCTATTATCTGTAAGCAGCAACTCACTGTTTTCCCCCCGTCTCTCTCGCTCCACACAGATTGATTCATCATGCCTCACATGGGAAGGACAGCAGTTCCAGGGAAAAACAGCAATTGTTGACAAACTCGCTGTGAGTTTATAACTTGTGTTTTATACAGAGGTAACTTTTAACAGGTGGTGGGTGGCCCAAGTGAGAAACATGCTGGAAATTTCGATTTCATGCACACAAGAAATCTGGTTATGTTGGTAATCAGACAACCCACTTACATGCACTGTAGTAACCTGGTTATTGTGAAAGCTGTGTAGACACGCAGCAGTCAAGTAAACCAATTTTAAAACCATAGTACAATTCTAATAATTATTATTATATATTATCAATGTTTAACTTTCAATTAAATAGTTCAACAGAAGTAAGAGAAATCTTAGGTAAATGCTTTGATTTATTATATTCTTTTAGTGTCTGAATGTGTGTATTAATGTTGCCTTTGTATACTATTCCTTTGTCTTTGTGTGTACCAGAGTCTACCCTTTAGTAAAATAGGGCATAATATAACGGCGCAGGACCACCAGCCAACTCCAGACTGCTGCATCTTGAGTATGGTTGTAGGACAGCTAAAAGTAAGTGGTGCTATCATTCACACCTTATTTTAAAGCATGTCATATGTTTAACAGCCAAATCATCACACATTGAATTCCAAAGTATGTTTTTTTTAGTTTACTGTGTAGCCGTAAAATGAGAAAGTTGGTGGTGCTTGGTGCTCATTAATCTGTATCCAACACGGCGGCCGATTCACAAACTGTCTTACCGTACAGTTGACATCATTAACCTGACATGATTGCATCTACATAGAGCCTACGTCGTAGGTATGGCATTGAAGTATAAATCCTATTTTAACTTATTTGGTTTCTGGCTTTGAGGAAAAAGTAGCTCATGATCACAAATATTGGTTAAACTTTCCCAGGCCGTGGAAATAATATTGGAAATTTCAATTAAATGCTTAATTTCCCCTTTAAGCTAAAACTCCTAACCTTGATTTGATCTGCTAGTTGGGTAGGTAACCTCCCCCTACCTTGAAGGTAGACTTTCAGTTTTGAGTTTGCAGACCCCAACTCCAATCCAAGGTCCAAAAAGGTGTTTTTCTATTGCAGTTTTGCAAAATATGTATAAATGTCTGTATGTATGTATAAATAATATTTTTCGACTTGCCTGAAATACGACCTTGTGTGAGCGAAAACCTTTGAGGAATAAATGGGAGTTGTTGTTTTTTTTTGGTGTATTTGATATTCGCAGTTTCAATTTGTGCAATTTGAGGAGAAATGAAAACCCGTCCAGTACGTCAAGTTTTATCATTACATTTCTTAATTTTCTCCCTGCATACCGTTTTATGTTCCCCGGCTAGCTGAAATGATTTTTAAATAGAGTTTAAATCTGATGAGTTTGAAAAATGTTGAGCAAGTTGGGCAAGGAAAAAAAAATGGGTCAAAAGTTTTGAAATTTTGCCCATGAAAATGAATGGGAACCCTGAAAAGTGATTGGTACGCCCCACAACTGGTGATCAGCGGATAAATAAAGAAACTGTGCTGCTGACTTTTTCCTGAATCTTTGCTCTTTGTGCGTGTGTTCGCAGGCAGATGACGACCCCATCATGGGTTTCCATCAGAGTTTCCTCCTGAAGAACATTAACGATGCTTGGGTGTGCACCAATGACATGTTCAGGCTGGCCCTTCACAATTTTGGCTAAGCCCCTCTCCCCTCACTGGTGGGCAGGGGCGGCCATAGTGAAAGGCACCATGTGATGAAGTACGGAGGGAGGGGAAGGAGGAGCTGAGGATGGAGAGAAGGGAGAACCTCATCCCTCCCTCCTGCTGTCTCATTAACGCCTGCTTGACAAACAAGCAAACACCGGATTCTAGATGTCAATCACTGAACCTCATCCAGGTGGGTTTTTAAACCCCGCCCAGCCAGTAGAACTGCAACGCATTTCTTTGCTGAGAGCCGGCCGACCAATCAGATGCCCCTGTCTGCTACTCTGCTGATCTGCATGACGCTGGGAGTCCCCCGTTTTCAAATCTCCACTCAAGCCACCACAAAGACAAACAGCTGACCGACGCCATTAACTCATGCTCTGCTCCGCTCTCCACCGTTCTTTACCGAAACCTAACCCGTTCTACTTTACTGTTGACTCCAATGCTGTCAACTCAGTTCTGTAAGCGCTGCCGTTGACTGGTTTTGTAGATCCATGTTCAGGTTGAGAGTTGACTCCATCAGTTCTGACTTCTTGTGTTGTAACTTGTTTTTAGATGCCACTTGTGTGTTGCCTTAGTGTGTTTAACTGAGTTTTATCTTCCTGTACACAATTGTTAACTTTGCCATGATTCATTCTCATGCCAGGTTTTGCTCTCGCAAACCAAAGAATCATGGAGGGCGTAAAGTTTGAGTTTGCTGTGTGGTGGGCTCCTGCATATTCTCTCTCGCTCTCTCTTTCTCTCCATCTGTCTCTCACTCTTTCTTGATCTGTCTTTCTCTCTCACACACGTCTGGCAGTTAACATGGACTACAGCCGTGATAGACAATAAAGCCTGGACTTTTTTCATAACGGTGTGGCCTTGTCTCTCCGCATCTTCCCTATAGAGTACCCCACGAATCAGTTAGCATTTCAGCACCATTGTTTCCCTCATCTCAAAGTGAGTGCGTTTTTTGAATGGGTTTTTGGGTTAGAGGCCTGAAATAAGGTCTGTGGTTAACACTACCTTAAAATATGTCAGTAAATACCCCACTGGCAAACTTGTATGTGTCTTAAAAATCGAGTTTTCTAACAAGTGGTTAAATGAGACTGCAGAGCATCATCATGCGGAGATGCGCTCAACACAACTTCACCGCCTCGTGTCAGTGACTTTAAAGTAATGCGACCGTGGTGTAGTTTGTATAAAGCCTAATGGTAGCTTTTTACTCATAGAGATTTCAGTTAGGCTTCAAAAAGTCTAAAAGTTCTGTCCATTTGTGAAAATTATCTTGCTGAAAAAAGGTGTAAGTATTTTAAATGTGTGTTTGCCAAAGAGTTTATATTTTGCCATAATCCAGATCCCACAGGCTTTTTGACGAGGGAACCATGGCAATAGTAAATTCTTTTTCGGCGTACAGAAAAATGTAATTTCCTTAAAAAAAAAAATTGTTAATTCAGTCATTTTTCAGTAAATGTATATAAGCATAACAGTGAACATACAAAAAAGTATGGAAACCTGCACATTACTTGTGCATGTTGATAAAACATATGTTTCTGGTTACACATTTAATTGATGAACCATAAATTGTAAATGTGTTTGACCTAAAAATATCCTAACCTCTCTTAAATAAAAATCCAGAAGGGAATTTTAGCACTCCAGTTCGCTGACCTTATAAGACAGCCCCCAAACGTGCATCTTCCCCAGATCCTTCAAGGTCGCAAGGACAACGTGCACGCTTCACAGGAAAAAGAGGGGGAAAAAATGTCATCCCCGAGGCACTATATAGCTGAGTTAATTATCCTTTAATTATCTTTCTACAGAATATGTTATTACAAATGTAATTTTTGCTTTTTGCAGATGTTTTAGCTTGGGTGACATTACTGCAGAGGATCAGCTGGAAAAAAATATTTTTATTTATTGGGATCCAATGACTTAACAAATGACAAATAACTTCGCATCAGCCATTGGTCCTCTGCATTGTAACCGGGCCTATATTGACCTTATTAAGAGGATTGTGTTGCCGAGCCAGATGTGACCTATCCACAGTTAATACAGTCCATCAGTGTTATAAAATCCACCATATTAGTTACATTCATTAAATCATAACAGGCTGCAAACCTTAGTGCCACAGCAACTCCCAGCCTCTTGTGGCCTTATATAAAAAATTAGTTGCACACTTGACTGCTTCTACTGCTATCTATTTATTTACAGCATCAGTTAGCCTGTATTTTTACAGTTTCAGAGTCAATAAGTGCAGGAGACCACACTGATGACGCAGGTCTGGAAGTAGGAGCCAGTCAACTGACGTGCTCATTACTCAGAATCTATATATAGAGTCTGCCCTTAAATAAATAATAGCTTTTCACTGCTTAAAATAAATGACAGATTGATTGACTAAAATAATAATAAACTAATAAAAAGTGATTTTCTTTTTTACTGGAATCTAAAACAATTAGACCTGGTGATTAAAAACACTGAATAAAGCAGTTTCATGTTACAAAAAAAGTGTTTCTTTGATGCTGTTAAGCAGACAGGCTATAAGTCCAGCACCTGCTGATGCACGCTCCCCTTTTGTGTGCTCACCTTTCTGTCTCTTATAACTCAAGGTCAAGATGATCAGGAGGTTTGTTTTACCAGCAGACAAATTATCCGCAGAGAACCCACACACACCCCTATAGAGGTTCTAGCTAAGCAGTAATGTCCTAAAATCCATGAAATGTCATAAAACTCCAGAAACATCTTAAATTTCTAGAAACATCCTAAAATCCTAGAAATGTCCTAAAATCAAAGAAATGTCATAACATCCCAGAAATGTCCTAAAATCCTAAAATTGTCCACAATCAGAGAATTGTCTTAAAATCCAAGAAATGTCCTAAAATCCTGGAAATACCCTAAAATCAGAGGAACATCCTAAAATCTTAGAAATGTCCTAAAATACGAGAAACGTCCTGAAATCCTGAAAACGTCCTAATATCTTAGAAATGTCCTAAAATCTGAGAAATGTCTTAAAATACGAGAAATGTCCTAAAATTAGAGAAATGTCCTAAAATCTATTAAATGTCCTAAAATCCTTAAAAGTGTCTTAAAACCCCAGAGATGTCCTAAATTTCTAGAAATACCCTAAAATCCTAGAAATGCCCAAAAATCTAAGAAATGTCATAAAATCTAAGAAATGTCCTAAAATCCTAGAAGTACCCTAAAATCAGAAAAACATCCTAAAATCTTAGAAATGTCCTAAAATCTGAGAAATGTCTTCAAAGATGAGAAATGTCCTGAAATCCCCAAAACATCCTAAAATCCTAGAAATACCCTAAAATCCTAAAAACATCCTAAAATAAGAGAAATGACCTTAAATCTGAGAAATGTCCTAAAAATCTAAAAACATCCTAAAATCAGAGAAACGTCCTAAAATCCTCAAAATGTCTTAAAATATGAGAAATGTCCTGAAAACATCCTAAATCGAGAAATGCCTTCGAATCCTATAAGAGTCCTAAAATCCTAGAAATGTCCTTAAATCTAGAAACGTGTTTGGGGCTGCAGCGACTGGCCCCTGGCAAGAGGCCCCTAAGCAAAGCAGGTTGAGTATCCCTGCTCTAAACCTCACAAGTTGGGGTAGGAACCAATGACCTGACGCGGACACGGAGTCGGACCTCACGGCGCGGACCTAACGGAAGTTTAGACGGTTGCTCTGGGTGAACGAAGCATCGCATCAAACAAGAATTATTCTCTCCCCCTAAATTAACCCGGTTTCCCCTTTCCCTCACACATGGCGTCCAATTCCAACATAGACATTGAGGGTGCGACCCAGCATCTCCGGGACATCCTGAAGCTCGACCGGCCCGGGAACAGCACCGGTGAGTCGGACCGGGAACGAGCAGCGGCTGCGCTGGTTTAGGCCGCAGAGGCTAATGCGATGCTAGCTGGTACCTAGCTACCGTGAGTTGGTTTAGCGCGCTGCTGCACTCGAGTAAAGTTAGCACAACAGTAGTTTCACGCCAACGAAAGCAACCATACCGCGTGCAGTCATAATTTGAATAGCAACTAATGTACACATGTATCTCTTAACTATTTTTATTATGAATTGGTTCACGTTTTGTCGTAATGTTGGAGCGCTAACTGCGCCGGAAAGTCGTCCCAAGCGTTAGCTACGAGCTAGCTTATGTCTCAGTCTATTTTCTGGACTATGAAAGCTGTGTCTTTGCTACCAGGCGGCGATAAACAAAATAAAAAAATGTTTTTTAATCGAAATTATCTATTGAACACTTGCTCATGTGTGACATACTTAGTAAACTGAGTTTTATCTTCAAACCGCATCGTTAAGCCAGATTTATTTCACTGCTATCAAGAATTAGCTTGAGCCTCCATAACTGCGTAGAAGGTCAGTGTTCCTGGCTAATATAGATACTCTCCTTTAAAGGTTGTTTGTGGTTCTCCAGCCAAGTAATAATCGATTATAACGAAATTAACACCTGTAATAATGATGAAGTTATTTTAATAAAAGCAGAACTTGCTTTTTAGGGAGGATGTAGATAAAGAATACACAGGTTTCTTGAAATGTAGTCTCAATCATGCTCCACAGTAATCTGCTCCTGTATTAACGTTATTTACCTTTATAGGCCAGTATTTTGATGTTTATCTATTTTGAGACGTACATCATATTTACATAGCAACACATGATTATGTCTGTATGGACTGTGGAGCAGTCTGTCTTTTTACCTAGACATTTTTCTCTAGCTACTTTTTATATATACAGCACTTTACAAAGCTCTCAGGCTACCGAAAATTTGTATTTTTTAGTTGCAATGAGGATAGACATATAGTCTCTTTATTAAGATACAAACAAAGAATACAGAGAACATGTGCAATGCATCAATATATCCAAAAGTCAGATCAAACTAGATCGTTCGGACTGAGGTCAATATTTAGTGTTAACATGGAATTGGATCATGTAATTACAAGAAAAGTTATGAAATTAGAAAAACTAAATTTCAGACCTGGAAATGATTTGGAATTAACAGAGTGTTTTGGAAAAGTTTGAAAAAAAAACAAAACATTGGTTTGGCTGTTGTTTAAATATTTTCACGAAAAATCTCAAAACACATCTATCATTTCGTGAAATTTCTTCCTTGTGTTGCTAATTTTAAAATGTAGTGCTGCGCTGCATGACAGGTGATTCATCACTAGTGTCATGTGACACACAGACAAGACTGGCGTCATGCCTTTGCCAAGATTGCAGCATCACAGACGTTCAGGTTCAGGCGAGGTCACAAAAACAATTATTAGATATGTTTCAAAAGCATACACTCTTCAGAATCCTAATGCAAATGTGCAATATCTAGAATCTTTGATCTCCTATCCCTCAAAAAGAGATATGTGGTGATGTGGTCAATTGGCATTTATAGCTAGTTGGCGACAGGAATGTCTAACAAATAAGTGAAGTTTGCAAGGGCTAGCATTTTGCTTATTTGCAAATGCCTGGGAAATGTGTGTTTGTTAATGGAAGGCTGTTTGTTTTTATTTTTTTAATAATTCAAAAAAATTGTATAAAACTTTTTTGAGTAAGATAAGAGACGCATTATTTAGGCAGCTAAAAAAAGAGGGACACTGTCCACCTCCTCTCATCACTCCCTGCAAAGGTATGTGAGGAAACAAAAAAGGGAGAAAAGACACACACAAAAATCAGAAAAACAAAAAACAAAACACTCCAACAAAAAACAGTGTAGTCTGTCTGTTTCTGTGGTCATTCGTGAAAAAGTTTCATTGCATTATGAGAAGTGTATAAAGATAAATGTTCAACTGATAGTAAAAGTCAATGACGTGATAAGGCCTTTTAGCCTTTTAGTGCTGTAGCATAATAAAGGAAGGGTTGTGATATCTGTTTAAATCTGTGTTTTAACTGGTATCTCATAACATCTTGGGTTCCCATGATAATACAATATGTTTCTGCTTTGGGCTGTGACCACTGTAACAATAATACAGTAAGAAACCTCCAGAACAAACGGGATCTATCTAAAGGCTTAGAATTTTCCTGCTGGATTGTAAAGTACGTCTTTGTACGATGTATCTTAAAATAACCCCTGCATTCATCGTCTTTCCTCAGATGCCCCATCAATTGATGGCCCAAGAATGCCGTCTTTTAATGGGGAGCTGAATGGGTTATTGGGAGCAGCAGGCCTTTTAGGAGGCACTGATCGGTCGACCATGTCAGAATCTTCCAGACCAATCTCCACAGACTTAAGCAGCGCTCAAGAGTGTCAGATAATGTGAGTTGGTTTTTAAAATCTTTGAACTTTAACAACTTTGCATTTAGGCTGACTCTGTCATCATCCATTTGAATTTGATTATTAAAAATGCATATTTTGTAGCCATTTGTATTAAAAAAAAAAACAACAACAAAAAACTAAATCCCCGTTGAACTAAAATGTATCTGATGCAATTCAAGCTGCCTTTCTGGTGATGATCGCTCCACCTGCATCCCCATCACCTCCAACAATGTGGAGATTGTGGCGAGTCAAGATTCCAGCATCAACAGCAAGGCTCGTGGCAGCAACAAGGTAACAAGACAATTCATGTCAGTTTAGTTTATAATGAGCAACACAGAAATGGAGATCGACATCGCCAACAATGTTTGCGATGAGTCACCAGAGTTGAGAGGTTGCTTTTGTTGCAGTGCATTTAAAAAAATCAGATTCTTGAATCCTTAAAAAGAATAAAAACCTTGATTTTTTTTTCTAAATGTATAGAAATTATAACTGATGTAAATGTTTGAATTAATGCATCATTTTTAATGGCCTCTTGGTTAAAAAGTTAAAATGAACTTTGTTCAAGGATGATTTATTGAATTTGACTTAATAAACTTTGTTCAGAGAGATTTTATTTATTTTGAATGGTGAATGTGTTTTTCATTCAGGTGAAGATTCAACCTGTTGCCAAGTATGACTGGGAACACAAGTATTATTATGGCAGACTGATAGCTGTGTCCAACTCCTTCTTGGCCTACGCCATCAGAGGTGAGTGTGCCTTTTATTTCTACCATCAAATAACTAACAGCAAATAGCACTTGAGATGTTAAAAACAAGATCTACTACCATGGATGATTGTTAATATCTTGAATTATGACACAAAAAAATATTACATGACACAAAAAATATTAAATCATCAAGATCTATCCTTTAACACACGAGAAATCAGTGCAGTGAGTCAGGGACTGGTGTGATGTGCTCCACTTTGTTGGTGTTAGTGAGGACTCTGGCAGCAGCATTTTGGATGAGCTGCAGCTGTCTGGTTGATTTTTTTTAAACTTCCCATATCCAGGAAGACTCAAAGTTGTAATTGCTGCCAAATTGGCTTTCACAAAGTACTAAATTGGGGTCTGAATACTTTCATTACATCTACAACACAACAAAGTGTGCAAAAAGTATAGGTGAATCAACTGTACATTGAACCAACTTTTATTTCTAAGTAATTTGAAATAAAACCGTAATGAACAATTCAATATGCATTGTATAAATATTAGATTTTATTTCTCACTTGTGTTGGTGTCTTAAAAAGCAGATAGAGAGGAAGTGAATGTTTTTTTTTTGTCTCTGCTGCTCATAGCATTGAAAGATGCAAAAGAAATAGTGACCCTGTTAGTTTGAATAATACCCACCTCACTGTCTGCAGTTTTAATAGAAACAGTTTTCTTTGTAGAAAATACTTATAAATAAGAAACTGTTGTTTGTGTATGTGTGAAAGGAGGCCACAGGTTAAGTTAATATTTCCTCTATGTAATATTCCAGTTCACTATGTGTTTGCTCAAATGAATTGAGTGATGTGATACCCCAGGCTCCTTATCAGTTTCTTTATAACAAACCTCTCTCTTCCCTCAGGAGCCAATAACCATGCAATGATTCGTGTCCTGAGTCTGGGTTTTAATGAGCGCTCCCTACTGAAGGGCTTCACCGGAGCCGTCACAGATCTTGCTTTCGCCCACCTCGACTCCTCCCTGTTGGGTTGCGTGGATGAAGCAGGCAACCTGATGGTCTGGCAGCTCACCTGCACTGGAAACAAGATACTGTATCCTGACATGTGGGAGAAATTGGAAGGGGGTGTGTGGGAGGATGTGCAGGTCTATGTGTGTCTCTGCAGAGTGGATGTTGCTGCCTTTGCACTGTTTATTTCATCTTATTTCTGTGTGTTCTTTTTGCAATAATGACTCACAGCAGCCCAAACTGCCTTGTGATTTTGCACAAATAACAACCTGTTCTGGCAAAGTGATCATAAAAACAGATCTTTCAAAAAGTGCTTTTTGTCCAGTTTTCCTTAAGGGGATACTTTGCTAATTTCAATCAGCTTTGTATCAGAACAGTGGACTAGTTTTATGTGAGGTCTCTCTTTATATCGATGAAATACTTCTTTAACCCATGCTTCCTACAGAGATCAGATAGTGGTTCATATCCAACGGCCAGAAGACACTCCACTGAACTCCCACCGTCGGCTCATCTGGTGCCCGTTCATCCAGGATGACAGTGATGAGAACCAGGATGACACTAGCCAGACTTTAGCCCTTCTTCATGAAGACATGGTATCAGTTGTTTTGGCATCAGAATTGTATCGAGAGAGAAAAGTGGAAACTATGCATGCCTAATGTTACTGTCCGCTCTCTTTAGGCTGAGGTTTGGGACCTGGAAGTCCTAAGAGCGAACAACAGCAGTTGGCCCGTCGATGCCACAGACGTGAAAGAAGGGCTCATCACAGTCAAAGGACATAACCAGGTAGGAAGAAACAGCAATGTAAGGATTTTTTGTAGAGTGCTGAAAAGTACTTAACCAGCCGTGTGTAGGGTGCTGCAAGGAAGACCTTTATTTGTAGTTAAAGTTTGCGTCATTGCCTAACTCTCAACAAAAATCCTATGGGATTTTTTAAAAATTATTGCAGAAAATAAGATTTGTGCCAATCAAACGGTAATGATAGCCAAAGTTTTGTTCAGCAAGATAGTTTTAACACATGAACCAGATTTATGGTTTTTGAAGTGTAAATGCAGTCACCAGAAGTAAAAAGCTAATGTTAGGCTATAAACAAACTACATAACAGTGGGGTATTTACTGTTGTACTTTCCTTTGTAGAACAAAATCTTAGGTCTCTGAAGACCTTATTTTGGGCATCTAACCAAAAACTCATTAAAAAAAAAATGACTTTGAGACGAGGGATGTGGAATTGGTAACATGCAAACTAAATTCTGGCTTTTAGGACTCATTTATGCAGCATTCTATTGATTCAGAGCAATAAACAAAATTAAATTAGGCTTTGCAACCGTTTTTCTACAAAATACGCAAAACTATTTTCATGACTAAAGAGTTTGATGATTTTCATTAGAAAAAAATAAAACCACAGGAACAAGATGTACAAAGTTGTGTGCTGTATGATTTTGGGTTTGTTACACATATCCTTTGCAGTACTGATTGTGTTTTTTGTTTCATGTCCCTCCAGCGAGTCAGTGAAGGGGCCCTGTCTCCAGATGGAACCGTGTTAGCCACAGCCAGCCATGATGGATACATCAAGTTCTGGCAGATATACATAGAAGGAGGACAGGACAAACCGAGGTAACAAGAAGGGATTTCTTTTTTAATTTGTACCATCTCATTCATTTTTACCCGTTATCGTGTGATGTAAATGTAATTTTTTTCAGCAAAAAATAGCTACATTATCTGAAAATAGGACATGATCTTCATTATGTAGTTATAGTGACATGATTTCGCCAAAACAAAAAACCTACAAACCACTGAGGGGCTGCTATACAGGTGATTGCCTAATTGACATGTCGTCTTCCGTTTGGATCCGTTGAATGACTCTCCGTGCAGTCATACTCAAGCGTGTTTATTTACAATCACTGGGTCCGTTCAATGACATAACCTTCGCCGATCTACACACACTTATTTCCATTAATAACTTGTATGCAAAACAAACAAAAGGCTCAAAGTACGGCCACTACACGACAACAGTCAAAAAACTGTGTGCTTCCCTCACACACCATAGTTCATACACCGTCGACCGTGGCAACAAGGGAATTACAACAAAATAAAACATATTTCATTCACAGACTGATAAACACAAAAATGGCTCTAACAGTAGTGTTTTCCCCTCTCACCCACTTTGCGGTTTTATTAGTTTCATAACCCCGTTGAGATTAAGAATTTCTTTTTCAAGGGAGACCTGGCCAAGACAGACAGCAGTGAAAACACAAAGATGCAGACAGAGACTCAAAAGGGAGACACAATACAGTTCAAAAGCACTAACATTTGCATTAAGAGAGAACTACTATGAGCTCTATGAGTCAGAAGAGAACTTTTCTGGGGGTCAGTACAACCAGGCAGGCTAAAAACATTGACATCTTATAGGATCTGCTTGAAAGGTCCTGGAGTTTCAAGTTATTCTGCAACTAATTCCAGGCTGAGGGTGCAGAATACCCAAATTCCCAATGTCTGTCTGAGCATTTGGGACAGAGAGCGCCAAGAGGTCCTGAGAAAGCAATGAATACTGTTTTCCTCACCTTTTCACTTTTCTGTTCTCTGTTTTCCAGATGTCTTCATGAATTGCGGCCTCATGGAGGACGCCCCCTCTCCTGCCTTCTTTTCTGTGACAACCACAAAAGACAGGACCCCGAGTTAGTATACGCCAGTGCACACACAAGTTTTCAGTGAAAACTGTGACATCTGATGCTGCTACATGAATTTTATTTATTATTATTTTTTTTTTTTTACATTTTTCTTCTCCTCTTATTTGTCCCCTCTGGTTGCTTCCACTTTTCATTTTGCAGGGTTCCTTTCTGGCGGTTCCTTATAACAGGAGCAGATCAGAACCAGGAGTTGAAAATGTGGTGCACTGTTTCCTGGACCTGTTTACAAACCATCAGGTCATTGCTTTACTCCATCATTAAAATTTAAAATCTTTTTTATGCTCCGTGTCCTCTGTAATGAGGCATGAACTCGCTAAATGTCTGCTTTTAAAGTCTCCCATCAAAGGCTGGTGCTTCAGATCAGTCCAGATTATGTTCTCAAAGCTGCTATCTGAAGCTCATCTCATTATTTAATTTAGGAGCCACAGATTAAAAGATACCAATGTTTGCATTTTTTCGTTTTTCTTTTCAGGTTTTCTCCAGATCTGTTCAACTCATCAGTTCTGCCGAGTCTGAAGGCCAGTCTGGACCTCTCTGCCGAGTATCTTATCCTCACAGACGTACAGAGAAAGGTCAGCACAGTGTTGTCAGCTGTGTGCTTTAACTGATGTTCAAAAAAATAATTGTTTTAACAAATACTTTTGATCAGCTACTACGATTTTTTATTGTTTCCTTCCAACACCAGAAACAGCAGTATTAATACTTTTTACATAGATCACTCACATGCTCCTAAGAAAGACAAAAGAAAAAGACAGTATAAATACAGTGGAATAATTTGAACCACTAACATGATCCAAACAATAGACAGTACATATTGAAGAAAAGTGCTCGTTTTTAGCTAGTTAAAATTAAATACGAACTCGGGCTATCCCACATCTGAGAGCCGGCCCGAGTAACCGCTTCATACTCTGCTGTTGTCATTCTCTGCCAGGTTCTGTATGTGATGGAGCTGCGACAGGATCTGGAGAAAGGGAAGGCCAGTTTTACAGCGGTGTCCGAGTTCTTGCTGACTCACCCAGTGCTCAGTTTCGGGGTCCGGGATGTCACCCACAGCAGATTGCGACACACTGAGGTCCTCCCTGCAGAGGAGGAGAGTGAGAGCATGACAACAGGTGTGCACAAAAACACACAAAATGCATCACAAATAAAAAAAAATTATTCTCACCCCTGAAGTTTTTAGATAATTTTTGTTACCATGTACTGTTTTCTATCAATCTATGGCATGTTCTTAGTCACTCAGATATTCAAAAGGCCCGCACAAACACGGTTATTTTTAAAATAAGGCAATTTATGTGCTTTCAGCTTTTATTGGAGACTTTTTGGGACCACTGTTAAATTTAATTGGGCATTAAATATGTAGCAGCATTGATCCCAATTAACGCAGCATCACTTGTGTGTGTGTGTGTGTGTGTGTGTGTGTGTGTGTGTGCTTGTGTGCGCTTGTGTGCGCGTGTGTGTGTATTTGTGTGTGTGTTTTCTTCCAGAGGGCACACAAGGACCCACAGAGTCCAAGTCTGGGATACAAATTAAACTCTACTGTGTTCACACCAAGTAAGTTTCCGTCCGCTGACCGATGTCCGTGTCATGACCGTGTTGGCTTACGTTGACCTTAATTTCCCCAAAGAGGCGATATGGTGACCGTCTCCAAACACCATAGTCGAGCTTTTAATTTCTAACATTCAAACAAAGAAAATCACAATGTTTCCAGTCAAAGTTTTAAAAATCACAATTTATTTATTCTTTTGTCTCTCTGTGTTTTCAGGAGTCTGCAGGATGTCCAGATCTGGTTTCAACCCAATTTGGGTTCCAGCTCTGCAGTCTTCCTGCCACATTCTGATTCCCAGGATGGTTTAGGTAAGTCACACTCCCAGAAATTCAAAATTAAGCAGATGAAAGGGATAAATCTTTATCTTTACGTGTTTCTTTCTTACTGTTTGCATTTAACATCTGTAAGCTCTCCTGCACAAACTGCATAGAGAGAAAAGCAATCAAGGGTTAATTTAGTGAGAAATATCTTGGGATGGGAAAATGTTACATTATTTATGTTTAATCAACAGCCATGTAATGTAACTAAAGGGCTCACATAATTAATGTGTCAGAAGTGTATCTCAGTCATTTACTTAAGATATAAGTATATAATAGTGCAATTGCTTACTATTAGAGCATTCTTTGCCTTTTATGATAACGTTTTTCTCTTCAGCTCTAGCTCTCCTCCTGATCTTGGCTTTTACCTTCACTGTCTCCTCTCCTCCATCGTTTACTTTGATTTTTGACCTTGGATTTCATAAAATGTGTCAGTGCATGATTATTATTATAGAGGTCTTGGATTATGAGGAGTGAAAAGATGCTGCGAAAAAAAAAAGTTACTTTTCGTGTGTCCAGCTGGGTTTTCAGACAATCTCACCGACCAGAGCTCTGACAAGGAATCAGCAAGTGGCTCTCAGACTGACCTGAGGAAGATCCCATCACTTCCTGCCCCCGCTGACTTCCTGTCGAACTCAGGCGCCAGCAGTGGGACCAAGCTGATGACTCCTGATGCCTTCATGACGCCGAGCACTTCAGTAAGAACATTCAGGAGCCTTGTAGACGGCTGCTCTCCGTCTTTCAATGGGCTGTCTGGTTTATGTTTGACTCCAGCATGCAGTTTACAAAATAGTCAAAACACTTAAGCTCCAACAACAGAGCACCGTGCTTCAAACATTTTTGTATTTGTCGCCTAGCAACATCACAACCCTTGAATAGCACCTTCTCCCACGTATTGGTTGAGTGATGCAGTGCACAGCAGCTCAGAGCCCTGTTTATACAAACTGAATACCATCTCACCTGTCAACTGCGGCTGCTTGAGTTTAACATAAAGTCCAACTCAAAGAGTCAAAGATAAAGTAAATCTTCACTTTCACAAATTCTGTGAACATAGAGGCTGGGAGATAACTGAAGCATGAGATTTGGAATATTGACAGACATATATTCCCTGTGACAACCTTTTTTGGAAGACTGTTATGAAAGTGTATTGTTGAAATGGCTCATCTCAGTTATCTGCTGGTTGCTTTAGTTTTGTTTAGTTTGGGAAGTTTTGGTATTTCCCAAGAAATATCTAAGGAATACTTGACAGACAAATTAAATTTCAGTTACTCACTCCATGTTTGGTTTCAATCCTGGAGATTTCTCGCATGACTCCATGGTGAAAGAAGAATCCAAAAACTGAGAAAATTATTGATAAACTAAAGTACACAGGCTTCATGTTTTAAAAACACCAGAAGTATATCAAAATACTGTTTACAAACTATAACACAACTAGTGCAGTATAATCCAAGTCTCATTAATCCAGTGGTACAATCAGTACTTTGCAAATGCATGCATTTTTGCCTAAACATTATGTTTTAAAACACATATGAGTAGTGTGTTTGGGCAAGCAGGTGCATGAGACGATAAATGACTGATTTTACGGCTCGGGTTGTTTGAGATTTTGCTGTAAATAGATGTTTTAATATATTTTTGCTGTTATTAAATGGGGCCCATTTTCAGTTTCTTGTTTTTCGATACTTTACAGTTAGAAAGTGTGAGAAAACCGTTTACTTCAGGGCTTCAGTGTAACACTGAGTGAGTAATCGATGAACAAATATTTATCTTATGGGTGAAGTAATTACCTGACAGACAACAGACAGTAAGACGAGGAAAATAATGCTGGATATAAAAGAAGAATATGTTTTCTTATTTTCAGAAACACTTGTTATATTGACTTCTTATAACTCATTTTTTTGTCCCCCTCCAGGTACCGGCATCCCCCGGCAGCAGCGCCAGCAGTCTGACCATTGTGACAGCTATCAGCAGCAACTCTGACTCAACTAACAGGTGAACTTCTCTATGCAGTTTAGAAAGGATATGGTCATATTTAATGGATTAAAGAGAGACCAGCATCTGTATTTTCTATTTTTTTATTTGAAAACACTATTTTAATATTTCTCCTAATCACAGGCAGTTGTCCTCTCAAAAAGATTTTTTTTCTTTTTGATTATTACAGAATATGTTTACGATGCACAATGTCAGCTCTTCTAATTGTTAGACTTCTTTGGTGCTTATTAACTTGAATTATTTGAGTTACACAGAATCTATTATTGTTCCCTTTTGAGATGATTTCTTTAATGTTACCAGTTGTATGTTTGGATGTAAATTTTCAGCCATTGCAACATACCAGCGTCTTTCTTCCTTTTTAATTTTACATACATTAATTTTATCACCTGTAGATTAACATACCTACATGATCGCATGTGAGTGGCGTCCTAGAGTACAGTATGTCTGTGTTTCTGTGTGCAGAGCTATAGACGATGTCAATCAGAGTCCCAACAGAGTGGAGAACAACAGCAGCAGCAGTCTGGCACTCTCCACCTCCACCAGCAGCCCAAGAGCTGCCTCTGCTGTGCTGCTGCCTGGACTGGAGAACCTACAGGTAAGACCGGACTCTTTCTCGTACCTCTGCCAGTCTCTAAATACTGTGAATTACATAGTCCGTTTTTTTTTTTTGTCACTATACTCCTTATATCCATCTTTAGGCTTTAGCGTCCCCCAGTGGTCCTCTTGCCCTCGACGGTCCTCAGGTTCTGGATTCTCCCCTGCTGCCACCTCTGGCCTCTCCAACTAGGGCGCGCTCTCCTGACGTCATCTCCTCAGCCTCCACAGCCATGTCCCAAGACATGCCGGAGATTGCATCCCAGATCCTGCAGCTTCAGCGTGGACTAGTGTCCGGCTTGGAGGCTTTACCTCTTTCTGCCCTTCAGACAGACAGCATGGCCTCTGCTGCATCCGCCCTGCACCTACTCACGTCACCGCGCACAGCCAACAACAACAGGTATGTTGAAGCAATGTTAATGTAACCACAAGGAAAATGTATGCAGATTTAAGAGTTAAAAGTGATAAAAAAACTAGTATGGCCCTTTAAATTGACAAGATATTGTATTTTCTGTTTTAGCCTGTTGCCACTCGAACTCGGAGGTGGTGATGGACCAGTGGGCGGGGCAGCAGAGTCAGAGCCCAGACTCAGTCACACCCCATCTCTACTTGAGAACGCCTTATCACAGGAGAATCCTGGTGTTGGTGGAGGTTCATCAGATGGTAATGTTAGCCTCACGCCTTGGCCTGCTGCGCCCGACATCACCAGAGAAACCAGGAACAGTCTCAGGGACAACGGTCTTGGAGACTGGTAAGAATTTGCTCGCACAAATACATATTCAAAAACTTCAACATGAAGGATTTCACTCATCTGTAAAATGTCATTTGCTAAATCTGACCAGAACTTTACATTTTAGGAAATCACTTGTATTTAAGTAGAGGTCTAAAGCATTTTATGCCATTATTTAAGAAAACTAGGAAAATATTAGCCTGGCGAGACCATCGTGATGATGTGAGCTCAACATTCTGTTATGCTCTCTGTATCCGTCTGAACTCGCTGCCATTACAAACACTTTCAGTGGGAGGGAGTACTCACTTTGACAGACAAACTCCTTCAGCCAATCCTGAAGCTAGCACTGGCCTCTTACACTAATATGTTTTCACAGTAAGAGTCTAAAAAATACAATTTATTCACATTTACCATTTGTATGTGACATGTACCTCATCGTCAACAATCCCCGTGAGGTTTTCACGATACACTGGCAGTGTCCTTGTTGTATTTCTGTGGCATTGTGAGCACAGATCTGCATGGCCGTGACTCCCAGCTGTGAAAGCTATTTGGTCCTCCAGTTGATAAATCAAGCTTTACCAAATCCAGTTCACGAAAATGTCTTTTCTCTCAGAAACTCCACAGTTGCATGCTCTTGTTTGTTTAAATGTTGTTGTTGACTCTATTTCCACAGTAACATTAGTTATTGCTCTGTTTACTCTACTAACATTAGAGTTAGCACTCATTGCTTCAGGGGTCGCCATAACTGTCCCGCAAGCCTGCTACAATGCAGTCCCTGATTGGCTTAGGTTGTCGCAGTGTGGATCCCTGATTGGCCCAGATTGGCCGCAATGAGATTTTCATTTCTGGAATGTGTTTGGGGCGACAGCGATATGCAAAGCGAAACAGAAAGTTGATCTTACGTCATCAGGATGGTCTTACCAGGCTCAGAGAATATTACTGGTGAAACAGTTTTGTTGTTCAACTCTTAACATAAAAAAGTACATGAAGTACCTGAAAATAAACACACATTAACATTAATAAGCCGCTACATAAGGCTTGCAACCATAAAGCAATAGGATGACATGGCGTTAAGAAAAAGAGGTTTGTGTCATGTGTGTCTGCTATGTTTTAGCTCAAGAGAGGAGTCGAACGACAGACACCTGAGCTCACCTTACCATCGACGCTCATATCACCTCACGCAGAACGACAGTCAGGATGCTGGCGCAGAGCAGAGGTGACAAATGATGACACCATCGCTTTCTTTATGCAAATAAACAACACAAATTCAGTACTTAATTTAGGGCACAATAACATTTTGATTTGATCCTTTTTTCCAAGATGATGACAGAGTATGTGGCAGACACTCACTGTGTCTCTGTATGTTTCTGTGTCCGACCCAGTGACCCTGACGATGAGGTGGCCAGCCTCGCATCATCCTCAGGAAACTGTGGCGCTCGTTCTTCTCACAGACTACCAGTCAAGGACGGGAAGACCTCACCACGAGGCTCGCCAAAAGTAAAGAGGAAGACCAAGAAAGATGACGGGTATGTTGAAGTTTGACAGAGGAGTACTCAGAGTATGAAGTGGGGATTTCATCACTCGAAGGCGATTTAGCAGTAATTCACATGTGTGACGTGTAGTTGAAAAAGTGTTTATGGTTTTAGTTACAAACTAATTTAGGAAAGAATGACAATAAGAAAAATCTTTCCACTGTGAACGTTGCAGAAATCACACGTGTAATGTAGAGACAATATAGGTAGGAATTAAGATCTGCATAAGGCCTCTAAAATGAGACATCCCTGTTTTTTATAAATATGAATCAGTCTTTTCAGTATATGTAATTACACCCATGCTTTAATGTAAAAGAAAACAACAAAACATAAACGTGGGTACTTTTTTATTGTTAGGAAGTCTATCTTAAATAGTTTTTATGCTCACTTTTATGATGGATGATGCTCTCTGTGTTTGCATCGGTAGATTGTCAGGCAGTCACTTAGGCTTGATTGTAATAGGTTGTTGACTGACAGACGTGATCAGTCACACTTAAATTACTATTAAGATGCAGTTTATTTTCACTGCTCATCACATAAAGTCGAAGCGAAATAAACAGCATGCTCTCAATCCATTCCTTAAAGCTACAGTTGGTAACTTTTATGGAAATAACATTTTGTAATATTTGCTGACTGTATTTGCATTTGCGAGAATCTACTGCTGATGCACAAAACTACCAGTCAGAGCTGAGGAGTCTTTCTAACGCAGCTGTCAATCATTTCAACCCCTGCTTGTAAACTACAGTCCAACTTTCAAACAAGGCAGCGCTGATCAAATATGAATCAAGATTCTGTTACTGCATTGCTTATCTTTCGTGTCAAATGTTTTTAAAAACATATTTTGGTGCACTGTTGAGCTGTGGAAGAAGAAAGTGTGTTCTGTTGACAATGGGTGATAATGACATTTTTTATTGTCATGGGCAAATTATAAGAGACTTAAAAAGTACCCATAATAGCCTGACAAAGCCGTGTGAAACACAAGCAGAGCATAGTAACTTTGAAAAATCTTAGATTTAAGATGTATTAATTCTCACAAACATTGAAATTACATTTTTCCTCTGCAAAACGAGCAGAAACCCCCCCAGAAATACGAATCGCTAAATTGAAAACTTAATATTTAACCAATTAACAAATATTTCAATAGCCAAATATTTGGGTCAAACCCTACATACACACACATATACATATAAACATAATTGGTGGCTTTTTCAACATACCATAGGCCTGCAAGGTGTTTCGATTTTGATTCGTGGTCCAGCTCCATAAACGCATCACCACTTAATGGTCCACTACCGACTTGATGTCCTATTCCTGTCTCACATGGAACGATAAAACACGGTCCTACATGATAAAGCACGGTCAAAAACTTTATCGGACCACACCTACACAGACTTCTCATTGTCTACTAGCATGGCTACGTAATGCAAATAAGAACATAACTTTCGTTAAGTGTCTGTACACTGTTCAAAATATACAGAAACTGATGTAAAAACTTGAATTATCTCAAAACCTTTAAATATGTCATATACCAACGTTAACATTTTTACAAAATATAAAATATGTGATAAAATGGCTCTTACAATAATGCTTGATACTTGAGTTATTATCAGTAAAGGTGTTTGCTGATTCTTTCTTCTTTCCTCTCAGTGAATCTTCTCAGTCCCGGCAAATGGACTCTGGTCAGGTAAGGTGATCACAAAACATTGATTGTCTTCTTATATATTCAAGAAAAGTTATTTTGTATTGCAAAATGACTCAATCGATTTTTGACCACTAGGGGACAGCAAAATATCAAAACAAGCCAGCAGATACTGATCCACCAGCTTATACAGGACATTTCTGATCTCTCTGCAAATAATTGTCTACTTACATCTGTGTTAAACTACAAAATATTTATTGAGCAGATGTATATGTTTCAGCAGCACTTTCCCTTTATGCACTTTCCCCCCTTTCCAATGATTCTCTCCGCAGATGAATGCAGAAGTACAGGACGAGTTGTTGATGCTCCTGCGCAGCCAGCAGAGGGAGTTAACTGAACTGCGAGGACAGATTGAAGCCATGCAGAGCACCATCATGGCCCGAGTGGAGCACGTCCTCACCAACCACCAGGAACAAGAACGTATCCTTCAGTCTTTTCTTGTTCACTGAACTGGTTTTGATAGGTTTTTGTGTTTTGTTTTGTTTTTTTCATTTTGCATTTTCACCACCAATGAAACTTTTTGTGAAAAACTAGAGGCCAATCTGTACTCAAGGCCGTTTTAAACTATTCTGACAACACAATGATAAATGATACTTTTGAATTCAGCAAAAAGGCCTTGAGCTGCAGAAATGTGGTTTTGTTTTTGGTCACACAAACTGAAGCCTGGAGTTTACTGAAACACCTCGAGCAACTCTACATTATTTCCAAATACTTAAAGGGATATTTCAGGGATTTTCAGCCAGCTTTGTATCTTAAGATAATCAAGATATCAAGATAATGTTACTGCACTCCCTATTTCTTGTCTTAAATGTTTTCATAAACAAATCTTAGTGTCCTTTGAGTTATTGAACAAGAAGTGGCTGCTGTACTGTTTCTTGCAAAGTGAAAACAGGCTGAAAAACACAGAGATCAAACAGTAAAAATAAGCAGCGTTAATCAAATATAAACAAAGTTTCTGTTACTCCATTGCCTATTTCTCACTGCAAATGTTTTCATAAACCTGTTTAAGTGTACTGTTTAATCCTTGATCAGGTCTAGTGTTTCGTTTTGATGCCTTTCACAACCGTTTGACCTTTGAAACCTCAGCAAATTGGTTTGCTTTCTTTTAAAAATATGGCTAAAAAGGCACCTTGGCAAGAGAAGTACTGCATATTGCAAGACATTAACACTGACGAGAAAATTAACTGAGAATTAGTTTTTAAAAAAAAAAAAAAAAAAAAGCAGAATAAAGAGAGAGAGAGATAAATATTAATTATAAAATAATAATTAGAAAGTAATTAATTATATATTTAAAGTTAATTAAATTTAAATTTTTGGCACTTTTTTGAAGACATGTGCTTGTTAGTTTTATTTATTTATTTGTAATAATTTTTCTTTTGTTTTTTAGGTTTGTGTTATTTTTATTTTTTTGCAACATTTTATCAATTCCATGCTAAGCCAGCCCATTGCTATTGTGTCAAATAAACGAGTTGGCATTACATCACCCACCACCTTAGCGTTTGTCTGCTGCGGTGCAGTGCATTCTGGTAGTTGTAGGTTTTCTATCTGTCATGCCAAAGTAAATACAGCAACCTCTTTTTCTCTGTTTTCTCCATTCACAAAGCACCAGTTTCACAAGTACTTTCTACTGCAGAGTTGGCCTAGTTTTATAACAAGAATATCTTCCCAGCTGTGAAATACTTTTTTAAAGTGAGTTCAGTAGGTTAGTGTATTCAGAAAGTTATTTGGAGCCGACACCTTTTTTTGACAAACCCCTTCAAAGCTGTTAAAACTGTACGAATTCAGGATCTGATGATGAACCCTCTGCATCATATTCTTGTAAGCCTTGACCTGTCACGACCTCAGAGCGCAGACTAGAGCGAGTTCTGGCAGAGAGTCAGAACCATCAGCAGCAGCTTCAGGAACAACTCAGCCAGCAGCTCGGCCACACCCTCAGCTCGGCACTAACCAACAGAATGGACAAAGTGCTACGAGAGGAAATGAAGAAATCAGTCCCACAAAGTAAGCACACACAAACACACACATAGACAGACATCATTAAGTGAAAAACAAAAATCAGCAATCACAGAGTCAGAGGTAACAGAGGGGAGCTTTTCTCTGCTTCCCTCCAGCGTACTGTGTATAAGAGCAGTCGTCCACATTTGTTATCATGTGATGTATTGCACCTTTTCATTTTTTGCCTGCTGCAGACAAGACTATTTTAAGTATATATATCTTAACAGCCTGCAAAAGTTGCACACTGCTTTGTCCTTTTCTTGGCTTGTTCGAGTCTTTTCAACATCCACTTGGAAATGTATGCTTACTCTAGGAGACTGAAGTATACATTCTTCTCTCTTTATCTACTGTAGCTGTGTCCAAGGCACTTTCAAATGTGCACCATTTCTGAGTGGCACTTAACGATGCCTCGTATTGTATCTTTATTATTTCTCCTTGTTTTTTTAAGTTTTATATCTCACAGTTGAAGCGAAGCACATTTCTTGGTTTATTTTATCCTGCAGCTCAGAAAACTCTCTGTACTCAGTTTAAAGCCAAAAATTACAGTTTAAGTGGTTTGAGCTGCATTTTGCTACAAAGCAGATGTTTCAAGTTTCATGAACAGAATAGCTTATCATTTAAATTATTTCCATTCATCTTGGCACGCTGAGACTGAATGAACAGAAAACTAAAACATTGAATTTTATGAGAATATTAACACAGAAACTGTATTTGATGTGGAACGGTCATGTCATGGTTTACTCTCTCAAAGAGGACCTATTAGGCTTTTCTTATTTTGTGTTTTTTTGTATAGTGTTACAATGAAGGATGTTCATATTAAATGTGGCCAACGTGTCAAATATTGTTAGAGTTATGAGGTATACATGTATAGAAGTAATCCGTGTGGGCAAAAACTACAGTTCTGAGTACTCAATTACAGATTTTTCTACTCTTGTTACAGTATGATGTCACAGTGTGCAGGATTTCTATATATGGTCATGTGCTCCAAGGACGCCACTGCAAGTGTTTACAACACGTTAACTGCTACATGAAGCTACCAGGGTTGTAACGATCCATTAATCTGAATCAAATTATCAATTCAGTGACTATGATCCAGTATCACTGATGCAAAGTAAAAAAATAGATCCATATGATCATCTTTAGGTTAAACTTTTAATTTGAAATATTGTGTCACAGTCAAACAGCAGCAGGCAGATAATGGCAGCAGCCAAGAAAACAATGACGAGGATAACGTTATTTACTCTGCACTACACCAGCAGTGTGGAAATATGTTTGATTTTAGAGAAAATACAGATGAAAAGACACCCAGACAGACAGTATCGTTAATATATAAAATAAACACGACTTACCTGCTTGACCAGGCATCTTACTTCACTTACTAGAGCAGCGATGTTAGCTGCTCCGTTTCAACAATGTCAGGATAAAAAAATGTCAAATGCGGGCTGAAATTCAACCGTGCTGTTCTGTCGGGAGATGCGGTGACTTTAAACAGCGATGAGTAAGAAAAATATAAATGATGCATGTAATTTGTCAAGCTGTGAGTAGAGGAAAACTCTGCTAGCTGCTAGGCTAATGCATGCAATGCAAAAGTGATAAAAGGGTACATTATATCATCTTCAAACAATCGCAGGCCCCTGAGTTAAATCAAACCCAAAATTGTACTGTGGCAAACGTTGTGATATCAGCAGATATCGTATCATTGTCCAAAGAATCAATATAATATCAAATTGTGATGAAAACTAGAAATTATTTTTAAAAAATTACAACCTTAGAAGCTACATGCTAACATCAGGGAAACAAAAACTTGGTTGCTGCTGTTTTTGGTTTGAAGCACTTTATCAGAGGGGGTCACATTGCATAAATTGTTTGCACATATACACAAACATAGAAATTATTGATAAATATACAAATGCAGGATGAATATAATTAGTGCATTTACATATCTAGTACAGATACTGCTCTTCTCCAGGATTAAAAAAAAGACAAAAAAAAGAGAAACAAGCTAACTACCAAAAAAGCAAAACAAAACACACCCCACCGAACCTAGACACATGCTGATGTTTTTAATTTCTCTCAATTTCAGATCAGATTCCTTCTGAAACATGTCCACTTATTTTTAGAAGCTTTTATTGTCTATTTTTCATGATAGAAAGTGCAGCTCTTCTCCATTATACTCACCCCTCGGCTGCAACTATGTTACAGAGATACTGAAGACCTGAAAACACAGACCAATCAGAGCAGACTGGGCTTTTTTGGGAGGGGAGCTCTCAGACAGAGGGTGAATACAGGTGTTTTAGCACAGACAGTATGTTTTTTTACCATTAAAACATGTAAACATAAACTAGTAAAAGCCTTAATTAAATGTACATACCTGAAAATGAGCATTAAGGTCCTCTTTAATAAGGTTGGTTTCTGTACTGACAGATGGAATCAATAAATCCCTGGTCTGTATTAGCTGTAAACATTACCTGATGAAGGCTCTTCATAGTTTAAGTGAATCTTACCTCATCAGTGTATTTTTTTCTGTTATCTTCTCTGCAAAAAAGGCATTTTGCAGCATGGAAGAAATGGACAAAGTGCACACCAGGCTGTACATCAATAAATTACAATGTTATTTTCATGCTTGAGATCACCCCAGGCATCAGATGAATTAGATATACTCAAGGCAGCTGAGGTGTGTTGGACTGCCACACTAAAATTAGGCCATCTTAAGAGAGATGTCTTCTTGCCTTATCTCTTCTGCCTCTCCAATTCAAGAATAATGTTCCTGTTTTTTGTCCCCAGCCTTGACCACAGTGTCTAATTGTGAGGGAGTTCTTGCTAATCTGTTGTCTTTTCCCTCTGTAGCAATCTCTAAGAGTTTGGAGCCCGTGACGGGCCAGCTGAGCAACACAATTGCTGCTAAACTGACTGCAGTGGAGGTCACCCTGAAGGACAACGTCAGCAAGGTGGTCAAATCAAAGGTAAGTGGCTGGCTCTGTACCCTCATCTATCCGAAATCTTTGCATCATCACCTGCTCTCTCTCGCCCTTCTCACCGTGCTCGCTCCCTGTTTACAGAACACGACTGATGCTATTGGCCGAGCAGCAGCTGAAGCGATGCAGGGGCCCATCCAGGCAGCCTATAAAGACACCTTCCAGAGCATCGTGCTGCCTGTGTTTGAACGATGCTGCCAATCCATGTTCCAACAAATCAACGACAGCTTCAAGCAAGGCACACAAGAATGTAAGGCCACCTCGCCAAACAGCAAGATTAGTGGTTTCGTCACCGAATACATATCAGAAGCCCTTTGTAAACAGAGATCATGCTATAGGGCGGCTATGAGGTCCCTTCTTTATGCCTCCTTTGCATTTTTACACAGAATCAAACAGTGCCGCTCCAGTGTGGGATTATACACTGCATTGCTGCTTTGTGAAATCAAAAGAGGCGTGACATGTATCATAACAGCATCGGCCTTTTGCGTGACGTAAAACATAAGTTCTGGCAGCGCTTCAGTACAGAGGCACATGGGTAAAAAAACAAAAGCAAGACTTTGTAATGAATTCAAGCATTAAAATAAGACTGCTCGTTTATAACTGGGAACTGAGGAAAAGCTACCATAAGTGAGGGAATAACAGGGGCAGGAAAAAACCTACAGATAAAAAATAAAAATAAATAAATATAATATTAATAATAGGTAAAATAAATGAATAAATAGAATACTTTAAATGGGAGATGAAGGGTTAATAAAAGGATAACAGCACAAATGATAAAAATAGATAGAAATGTTAATAACAGTATGACTGACTAAAATATATAAATAAATAGTCATTAAATAAATATGTAAAGTTCAATTAAAAGCCAAACTACAACATGTCAATAACAATCATTTACTGGTCCTGTTATATGGCAGCTGATCTCGTCCTCTGCTCAGAGGGTAAAAAGCTCTCGAATCTCACGCTTTTCCAATATGCGAACATTTATAGCAGCTGTTCTTCTTTAAATCTGCTGCTAACAGCTGCCTTTTTAATCTCACGCGGTGCATCTCACGCGTAACACATTGTCAAAATATCACACTTGCCCCACCCATGGTCACATCTCCAGCTTTCAGTTTTACACAAATCTAGTTTTGGCGCTGTCACTACCTCTTGTCCCGGCTCAGAGGCGAGACAGCTCTGCCCCCCTCTTGCGATCGTACTTTACATACAGAATGACGAGGCAGCATAATGGCGCATTTTTCCCGCCTTGAACAGGCAGTGTAAAAGTTAAAAATAGCACACATATCAACATATGATCTAGATGACCTACTGCAGCACAATGGCCAATTTTAAATAGACTTCAACGCATTGAAGTCTTTCACTACATCCAGACACTCGAAAGTTTCGGACCTGTCCCTTGAAGCTGTTCCAGTAGTTCTTCATGGCACTTGTCCTTTTGGAGGCACTTTGTATCAGCACTTCCTCTATATTGGCTGTTCCCTGTATCTAGCCCTGAAATCAGGGTCTGTTTATCTGGAAGTCTAATTAAATAACCATCTCGTTCAAAAAGCTCAGGGACAGCTTTTGTAACGATGCCTTTGTAGACAGAGCCAGGGCACTGATGTGTTGATAAGCAGTCTCTTTATTCTGAGATCGTGCTCATGCCCACCTCTGTAAGCTGGCAGCTTGATGTTTTTAAAAATGAACCAAGGCTGTCATAATGTGTACAGAGGGGAGACACACACAGTTACCCTGCAGTAAATAGGCAGGCCACAATCCCCCTCTGAGCATGTGTGCTCCTGTGAGCTTGTTCCAATTTAAATTTAATCCGCGATCAAATTCAGGGTTTAGCTCTTTGTGTGTAAATATTGACTGTAACTTTGTGAGTGCTGCATAAACATCTGCACTGCCATCTAGCCACTGTGCATGTCTTCAGCGTTGTCTTTTATGCCCACATTTTCTCTATGTGGTTGGTGCATGATGTTAAAGGGAAACTTAGGTATTTTTTAAACTGGATCCTATTTTATTAAGTTTTTGTGTCAAATGTTATAATGACAACAACTATTTTTAAAACTGGTCAGGTATTAACAGGCTGAAATTTAATTACTACGAGCAATTGTGCACTGACAATTTAAATCTTCTAAAAGTGCGTGTTTTTTGCCACCGAGAGGCTCAGATTGTCACTAGTGTTTTACAACATTACGCCGAGGATCTGACAGAGAAATTAAACTTTTAGATCTAGCACAGTAAACAGTAAAGTTTCACTTTCACTGCGCTTGCTGTTCGGCTGCTCCGTCTGTGACAACAATGCGATCTGAGCTCTCAGAGTGTGGTTCGGAGCAAACTCATGCCCTAATTAATTAAAGACATCTAAAAAAGGCTTACTAAAAAAAGAAATCAATGTCAGTTCAGGTTTATGCTGTTTTTCGATTATTTCCATCGCATTAACTTGCTGATAGACAGTCTTTACCAACAGGGATTCGAAGCCGTTATATCAAAAACACCAGACTCCACTGAGAAAAACAGTCATTATACTATCACGAAATGGTGAAAAAAAGCACTTTGAGTGGATGTAAATTGATATTGACGACCGACGGAGGGATATACTGCAGGACTGATTTATAAAAAGTGTCTCTATTAGTCACTTTAACACTTAAAGTGCAATAACGTCACAAGTGTTATGTATATCGATACATCATGCAGTACGCCACAACAAATTTCAGATGAGTGTGTTCACTGATTAACTACCACACTCACACAGACTACCTTCATCTCTTTGAGGGAAACCATAAACAATCCAATCCTTTCACCGGCGCTGTAATTGTGTTCAGTTTAACTCTGTCACCACAGTTATGGAAGTGACACTTGAGAGCGCAGCAATAAATCAGGTGCCCGATTCAACTACAGAGCTTCAGCGCCGGTTGTTAATACTTTTTGGTTTTGGCATTACTGCTGCCCTTTCACATTGCTCTGAGCAACTTTATAATGTGTTTGCTTATGTTTGGGGGAGAACTGATTTTCTGTTGACTTTCATCTTTGCAGACATCCAACAGCTTGAGACCCACATGAAGAACAGGAAGCAGAGGGAGCAAGAGACACGAGACCCCATGATCAGCCAGCTCCAGCAGATGATGGACAGCTTCCAGAGCTCCACTGATCAGCTCGCCAATAACATCACAGCTAACGTCCGGGCAGACGTCCAGCACCAGATCCAGATGATGGTGGGAAAGTACGTATCCTAGCTGTCCATCATCGATTGCACTGCCACTCATAATTGGAAAGCTTTTACTGAAACCTTGGTTTTTGTCAGGGTTCCTGAAGGTCCTTAAAAAGTCCTAAAAGGCATTGAATTTATTAATCTAAAAATAACGCTTATATTGGTATTAAAATGAATTAAATGAATATTTCAAAAGTCTTAACAATGCTCAGACATGGGACATAAGATTTATGAATCATTTTTTGTCAAGTTGCGTATTAAAATCTCAGTGGACTCTCACATGCATAGTGAGAAACACAAAATCCTTAAGAAAACTACCCAGAAATGCCAGACATTTCATTCTTCTGTTGGTAAACCAGATACCTTTATGATAATAATATATGTTTATTGTCTTCCATGTGTTTTACCTTTAAAATGGTCGTTTTATCAACGTTTGACATAGAAAATCTAACTTTAAGACTGGACAAAAACGTTTTGTTTTATGTCACAAAAAACATTTTGGCACAAATCTGACCTTCAGTTTTGGCAATTAGAAACTGGGTCTTCAGTCTTAAAAAGTATTAGAAGGCCTTAAAGCAATAGTTCACCCAAAAAGGAAAATTAAGTCATTATCAATCACCCTCATGCTAATGAAAAGTCTGGTTGAGTTTTAAAACACTCCTGGAGGTTCAGGGGGAAAGGCGTTGCACTCATCTCCCAAACAATTGAAGCAAATAGTGACCAGAGTTCAAATGTTTAAAAAATACGTAACTAAACCGCAGAATGTCTCCATACTGCTCATTCAAAGTAATCCAAATGTGCTGAAGCTTCGATATGCCAAGTTGTCTTGAAAAACAGCAGCAAGCAACAAGTCCCTTAAAACTACTGTGTTACTGTGTCATTGTTTTTTAACTATAAAACTTCACCTGACTTTCCTTTGGCGTGAAGTGAGTAGATAATGACTGAATTTTTATTTTTGGGGTGAGCTGTTCTTTTAAGTAGCACTTGCCTTAAGCTGCAGGAACCCAGTTTTGTCACATTTTAATA
This sequence comes from Plectropomus leopardus, assembly GCF_008729295.1. Taxonomy (NCBI): domain Eukaryota; kingdom Metazoa; phylum Chordata; class Actinopteri; order Perciformes; family Serranidae; genus Plectropomus; species Plectropomus leopardus. The sequence goes on from NC_056473.1 coordinate 30,388,246, forward strand.
GAAGTGAATCTCCTCTGAGCCATTTACACTTTCTGTTTTCCTTCCTCTGCCATTTAACTTCATTTACATGTATGATCATGTTGTAATTAGACACAGCATGTCTGCTCTCATCAGAACAGTTTTTAATACTGAAAAAAAAAAACACTGACATTTGCCACTCAGTAAGATGAGATTTAACCATCAGATTTTCAAAGAATCCTGCTGCTAAGCGGTATTACCTGCAGCGGTTGATGGGATAGCATTGATTGACATTCCAAGCAGATATTTTGAATATCAGATATGCATATCAGCAGATGCCTGTGCCAGCAGCCCTGGCCTCATTCACTGCCTATTGAGCTGATGCATAATGGGCTGGAGAGTAGAAACAAGCAAGGCTTAATCCTGGGGCTAATGTAAGAACATAAATTCGATCGAGTCTCTTGTTCCCTCTGCAATTAATTTCATGGCCTCTAGAGTTTATAGATTTGTCGGGGGCGGAGCAGAGAGAAACTAGTTGGCCAACTAAAACTTTAAAATCTTGAAGAGGAAATGACAGCACTGGACTGGGCAGAGACATTTTTTGTTTTTACTCAGATTCAAAGTAATATGTTAAGTACATCAATTGAATCAAACTTAGTGCCAACACACAGACAAGATCACACTCACAAAAAGTGACTGAATGACAGTGTCTTGTTGTAGAAAGCCTGCTACAGTGCATGATAGTGGTTGAAAATAAATGTGATACAGAGGATAAGCCTCTTCCTCACGTTTCCTCTCCTGTCCTTTGCCCTCCCCAGTTTGCAGGAGTCTATTCTTAGCCACGTGCAGCGAATTGTCAAAGGGGAGGTGAGCTTGGCAATGAAGGAGCAGCAGGCAGTGGTGACCTCCAGCATCATGCAGGCGATGAGGTCGGCGGCGGGCACGCCCGTCCCCACAGCTCACCTCGACTACCAGACACAGCAGGCCAACATCCTGCAGCTCCTACAGCAGGGCCAGCTCAACCAGGCTTTCCAGCAGGTAACGCACGCACGCACGCACGCACGCACGCACGCACGCACACACACACACACACACACACACACACACACACAAAAGCACACACACACACACAAGTAGCCAGGTGTAGCTCTGCACATATTGCAGCCTCTGCAGCTGAACTGTATTTTCCAAACATTAATGAATGCAAACACCCTCACACAACTCATGATCATGCACGTTCGCACGCAAATGTCCCACCAGGATTATGAGGCCCAGAAAGTTAATATACTTTACACATTTCTCTCTTGCAGACAGCAGTAGTGCATTAGCTGTGCTGCGGATACTCATTTCTGTGTTTCTACTAAGTAGTAATGTATCTCGACCCACTGAGAGTGGCCACTAAAAACTCTTGTCCCCTGCATTGTACTTCCAACTTTTAATGTGTTTCAGCTATTTGTCATCTACTCTGTTTGTGTGTTCATGTTGAGTTCAGTTCTCAACTCTTGGACTTTTTGATTGACTCTCTAAAACAATAGAATAGACTGTTTAAGCTCATACTTTTATCAGAAAACCTTATTCACTTCTTTTATTAATAGAGGTGTAAAGCACAAGTTCCATTATGCTATGATAATATATTGATTTTTGGACAATGATAACACATTCGCTAATATCACAAAGTCTACAACAATGTGGCTAATTAAATTCAGAGGCCTGTGTTCAATATGAGACAATATCAGTAAATATCCTCATTATCTTTTTCACATTTTCTTACCATTGTCTGCTTGGTACTAGGCTGCTAGCTGTTTAAATGTTTAGAACGTAGGTGTGCTTGGATGGAAATGGAAACACAGTCATGCCATGGGAATTTCACAATAAAGACACACCTCAAAGATGATGATATATATTGATGTTTTCACTCTGCCCTTTTTAAACAGAGCTTGCATTATAGAGCCACTACAAAGTCCCTTCTTTATGCCTCCTTTTCAGTTTCACACAGAATCAAATGATGGCGGCATTGTGCTGCCCCAGTGTGTAATAATACTATATAATTTACTCTAAAACTGGCGGACAACCCCTTTCTCTCGAAGGTGCACTATGGCTGTACAAGGATGTTTTTCTTTTAGATGTATTGCAGGTAAAGAGATATTTGAACTTGAGTTCTAATGTAAGATTGATAAAAATAGCTTCATTTTGAATAAAATGCTCTCTCTTCCTCACTTCCAGGCGCTGTCAGCGACAGATCTGAACTTGGTGTTGTATGTGTGTGAGACCATCGACTCTCAGCAGGTGTTCGGTCAGCACCCCTGCCCTCTCAGCCAGCCTGTCCTGCTGTCACTCATCCAGCAGCTCTCCTCCAACCTTACAACCCGCTCTGAGCTCAAAATCAGGTGAGATTGTTACACATGAAAGTGTGATTTCCCTTTACACTCACTAAGATTACATGGATCTCATCAGGGGTCAGAGGTAACATACAGTGTGTGATTTTTTTAATTTTTTTTTAAAAATCACACAAAAAAAATGAAAAGACAAAGAAAATCACCAAACTTTTGCTTCAAAAATTGCCTTCAGAAAAATTTAAAATAAACACACAATTTTCAAGACACAAAGTGTCTTAAAAAATTTTTTTTCTTCAATCATGCCTTGCAAACGCCCTGGACCACAGGTTTGAAAGGCAATTTTTCTTTAAAAAAAACAAAACAAAATAGAAACCTTTAAAGTTGTATGCCCCTTCCCTGAATTCAAAATTAAATAAACATAAGTCCCTCTCCACTGCTTACAAAATTATTTGACATGCCTCCCCTCCCCTCCCCAAATAGTCCCTAAGTTATATTTAAATATTCAGTTCAAATCCTGTTCTGTTTTTATTATTTTTAGAATAATTTATATTTACAAAAGCTATTATAATGTAATTAAAAAGAGTATTGACGGTTATTTCAGAGACTGTACGGCCTTTAGATTTTCCTCAAAGTCCTGGAAACTTATTGGTTAAATGTGTGTGAACCCTGTCTTTAAAAGTTTATACTTGCATTATTATTGTCTTAAATTGACCGTTATAGTGCTTATCGCAATTATTTTAAGGATAGTGTATCATCCACCAAAAATAGTAATCATGAGAGGCCTACACTGGAAAAACATCCACTGTTTCCGATTGAGAATAACGAGTATATTGATAATTTTTACCTGTATACTTTTCATATAACTTTCAGTATGTGGTCTCACACCACTGTGGGTTTGATGTAAGACCTGTCTTGCATTGCAGTAGGCAGAACCTGGGTTTAATCAAAAACCTGTGAGCTGTATAAGCTTACTTCTTCCCAAAGTGTCTCAATTTTGAGTTCATTTTGTCAGAGTGATAGCAGTGAACACGTTTTAAATTGCATTACACGCCTTCTCTCCCACACGAGCTGGATCCTCGTAATAAAGCCAGTCTTTGCCTAAACTTTTGCTCCCAATATCATCTCCATTGTATGTCCATTATTCCTTGTCTCCTGAGTGTTAAACGGTGCTAAACTGCTGACCCCATCGCCCTGCTCCGTCTGTAGCCCTGCTGCATGGCTGTCCGGGGAGCGCGGACGATCCTGTGAATAGCTTCAGATGCCCTCTTTTGTTCTGCTCTTTCTACGTCCTTGTGTCTTTTATTCTGCTGTTCACTCTTGCACTTCTGTCTGTTTTTTTGTTATTTTATCAGAAAGGTGTGTTGTGTTGTGCTGTAATTCTCAAGATGCATGTGGACATGTGTCCTCAGAGATCCCCCCGCCTGTCTCACTTAATGTCCTCTCTTAAAAAAACCCTTGAATCCCTTCCCTTGTTCGTGTCTCCCCCAGAAACCCTCTGTCTCTGTCAGAGTCCCTTTACAGCTCCGCTCTGTGTCTGGATCACCTGTCTGGTTCTGCGTTTATGTTGCAGCTGCCTACTGCTGCTAATACGGCCCTCTGGTGCCCCTCTGTGCCATCTGGAGAGAGACGGGCAGAGAGATGAGGGCAGCAGGGTGTGGTTCAGTCTGAGGCATTATTAGGACAGAGCACGATCCAGGTTGGATGGCTTGTGGTGTGTGGGAGTTCACTTGGTAGAATCAAAACAAGATGAATCACAAAACTTCACATCTTCTCACTCTTTCCTACTTTAAAGAAGTATTTCACCGATATAAATTCAATTCAGTTTTATTTATAAAACCCATTATCACAAATTGCAATTTGCCTCAGAGGGCTTTACAGCATACGAAATCCCTCTGTACCTGGACCCTCACAGTGACTAAGGAAAACTTGCCCCCCAAAAAAACCTTTAACAGGAAAAAAAATATGGTAGAAACCTCAGGAAGAGCAGCTGAGGAGGGATCCCTCTTCCAAGACTGACAGATGTACAATAGATGTCATAAACAACAAAAAGATATACTAGATGACAAAATTATACATAGGAGAGAGAGGGAGAGATGCACAGCAGCGATAATAGTAAACGTAACAAAAAATAGTAAATGGAATTTATAATAGCATGTGATATTACATTCAAATATTGTAGTTAATGTATGTGGTAATAACAATTGAATGTGTATAATAACAGTGGAGGTATGACTAATAATAATGGCAGTAGTAGTTGGCGTTCAGCTGTGTAATCTGTATCTGCAGTTGCGGCAATACGAAGCCTGTATATTTAGCAACAGACTGAGAGACATTTAGTGCAATTTACATTTTTTAGCGGTGTTATCTAGGCACTGATTAAATGGAGGGAAGTTTACCACAGTTCGTCCACACATACTACCCACATTGTTTTAATACAAAGCTGGTTAAATATCGTCGAAGTACCCTTTAAATGTTGCAGGAGATAATCTGCTAACTAAACTTTGCTCAGTCTTTTCAAACATAAAAAAATCCACATTTAATTCCTCTTCATGCTCCCTTAGTTCACATTATTCTTGCATCCGTCTGAACATCAATGTGTTCCTCAAAACCAGCTAACGATCCTGCTAACGATCCTCTCTGGTCCCAACAATTCGAACGTTGCTTTTGTTTCTCTTCGGGAAACTTTCATAGATTCTTCTTAGACACCATCAGTCAGGAAAACAGAAACGGAAGGCTCTTTCATCTTGTGCAAAGCCTCAAAAAAATACACTGTATAATTGTAGTTTTTGTCTTCCCCCAATATTAATTGACTCCCATTTACTCATAAAAGCACAGATTTTTCCTGCATGGCTCAAATACAGTTAGCCTTACTCTTTATACATCTCTAATACTTCTTTAAAGTAACCAGTGAGTATCTGTGGTGTTCTTTGCAGTGACATTAAATGCCTTAAAGAGTGTGTTGGCAGTGTTTCGAGGATTTGATGGACCCGTGATGGGTCGAGGGGAACTCTGGCTAGAGGCCAGCTGGCGATGTGGGAACAGCGCTAATGTTAGCCTGGGATCAGGTAATGCTCCGGACGAGGAGATGAATGGTCATTTTAACTGTAAAGACACAGGGTGGAGGAGCAGGACAGAAATAGAGCACCGCTGGACAGTCTAACCACCAGATGTTGGTCTGAAACGATTAACTGAGCAGTTAAATGCGGTGCGGTCCGAGCGAGAGGACAGGACGCAGGTGACAGTGGCATAACTCAATTTCTGCTGCGATATTTGAGTGAAACACAACAAGGTGCACACTCGCCCAGCGGGCCGGCAGCCAGGAAGGAGAACAAGGACGGCGCTTGACATTCAAACTGTGAAAGACAGTTGAGATAGAGGCGGGCGCTCTCACTGTCCCCTGCAGCAGCTCAAAGGGTCAAAACACAAATGCAAGTTAACTTCGTATGCTTTTATAGCTGAATGAAAGATGCTTCAGATTACAGTGAATCTTGTTTCATTTTGTCATTTTCTCCTCATAGACAAACATGACAATGGCCTTTACAAGTTCAATTTTTTGTCATACTGTTTTTTCTCGATGCCTATGTTTTTGGCTTAACAATGTCCTTCCTGCCAAAACCTTCAGTAGATAATAGAAAGGCGAACTCTTTCCGTCTCAGCTTTCCCCCATGGGACCTTAACTCTGAAAAACACATTCAGTAGTTATTAGAGAATAGCGCTGGACCCAAATATTTGACTGTTTGCGTATTCATTAATAGTATTCGGTTTTCATTTTAGGCATTGGGATATTCTTTTTTTCCATGTTTTCGTAGAGGACGACTGCCATTTCAGTGTTTGTGACCCTGCTGCTGCGCCTGTCACACACACTGCGACAGGAATGATCATTTTACCCAACAATTATTAACGGGTTTATTGACTGACTCGAGCCATTTCTGTGAAAAAAGGACGCTTATTATTTCAGGTGCACAATGAAATTTAACAGACTAATTTAGAACACTGGACACAGATTATTGGACTGATAACTGTCGTGAGTTTTTTCCAACTTAACAAACTATGAAGTGTCACAATGGCTGTCAAACATACGGAGGAACACCGGGCTCTCTCTCAGCTAACAGTGAAGCTCCGTGGCGCACAGTTTCTCTCTCACCTGACGCACGGTCTTTCCCCACCTGATGGTGAAGCTGTGACGCACACAGCGTCTGCACGGTCTGTCAACCAACCCCTCTAAGCCTCTCTATTTGTGCCTCTGTCCTCATTATCTGATGTTTCTGTCCCTCTGTGTCCCTGATCAGCTACCTGGAGGACGCAGTGATGAACCTGGACCACTCGGACCCGCTGACGAGAGACCACATGTCCTCTGTGTGCGCCCAGGTCAGGCCGAAGCTCTTCACCTTCCTGCAGCAGGACCCCCACAGCCCGCTCAGCAAGAGGGCGCGGCGCCTGATGATGATGCTGCAGGGTCTCGTCAGCCACTAGTCCTTTTGTTTAAAGAATGGTGCAGGAGAACCTCAGAGTTACAGATCACAAGTCCACGAATGTTTAAAAAGAGAAAGCAACAACTTCACCCGACTCGGAACGGTTCCTCTGAGCTGAGGACGGGACGTGCTGTTGGGTGGTGAGCGAGGACGAGAGGTCCTGAGTGACTGAGTATGAAACCTATCGCGTGGTTCAAGAAGAAGGTTCCCTCCTGCCCACCTGTCTCTGCACATGAATCCAGCTCTCCATTTGTTCCTCCCTCTGCTCTGCCTGCACCATTGAAGTGTCAAGTTAGGACATAGAAGCTGTTTTTGTTTTGTTTGTTTTTTTTCCTGGAAGTACCTTCAATGCAAGACATTAATGGTCTGGACTCCTCTTAAGTTCACTGTAGATTCTTCCAGACCTTCGTTACTGCTGCTTTTACCCCCCAAGAGGCAGTCTGGTTGTCTCTCATCCTTTTATCCCCATCATGAAACAAAAGACTGTCTCAAAAACAACAGCCAGAGAGCCTGAAATTTGGGGTCGTCCCTGCTCCCAGACACATCGTACCTGACACTCCTTTGATGCCATTTCATCCAAATGTGCATAAGACTCAAAGAATGTCCAGCCGAGTGGTCCAAAAGACCGAACATTGCTGTTTTTTTTGTTTGTTGTTTTTTTTTGTCTGTCAGATATGTTGGGATACTAAACAAGCTGTGGTGCAGGGCTGAGTACGCTAACAGAAGACATGTTTTGCCTCAAAATGTCGCCTTGTATCTTAGACTTATGAACAATCATCAGGCTTGGACACCTTTTTTTTTTCTTTTTCCAAAACAAACCAGCATCCTTGCCAACTTGAGTTGCTGCAGGATTACGCTGCCCTCAGTTCAGGTTTTTTTTCTTTCTTTTTTTTAAAATCCGAGCTAATGCCGGCAACCAAAAGTATGTATCATTCAAAGCCATTTCTTGTTGGTGGCATATTTCCTTTCAGTTATTTCCTAATAGGTTGGAGACGACAACCTCACCAGGCAAAATCAGTGTCGGCGCTTTGCAGAGGATCAACATGCCGAATTGTTTTACTGAGTTAATTGAGTTTGCTCCTGCGTTGGTATTCAGGAAGAACAGCATATTTCGTACGTTTTCCATCTGGCCTTGTTTTCACAGATCATCCTAATGAGCGCCTCTGAAGGATACCAATAAGATTAAAGGATGAGAAATAACATTTTTGAAATGTGACAGATATTTGAGGGGGTCCGCCAGGCGGAAAAGAATTCCCCTTTAAGATCTGAAATGTCGAGTTTGGCAGCCGTCCACGTGTACAGCTCTGTCCTGTAAATTGACTTCTCCCTGTGTTTTCCTTCTGTCCGTCTGTCCCTTTTTTTATATAAACATTTAGCATTTGTAAGACTTGTATACTTGCTTTAAGAGTTGTCAAACTAGTTATAATACATAATAAAAAAAAACAACACTTCCTAAAAATAATTGTTACTGATGATGTTATTTTATCAGGCTATTCCAAATAATGTTTGTGAACTTAATGTGCAGTGGCTTATCATAGGCTCTAGGAGGCAGCACTTAGTTGGACTGCAGATGTTCACCCCTTCTTGTTATCTAGGTTTTGGATTCAGAAATCATTCCTGCTCTGTTTTACCAAACATTGAGAAGCCTGCACCCGTATGTTCATCTTTAAAGTGTGTTCAAAGTGTATGATAGTTTGTGTACAGCCCATTTACACACATCATTGTTTCAGTGCAGGGTGACCACACTGTTTTTGTTTTTTTGCTGATTGTAAAATAAAAGTTCTGTTCATTTGACCTCTGTGTTTAGATTCTGTTAAGTCGGATTTGTCTAGCAAGTGCCTTATTGTATTCTACATGTTTTACCGAGACGTTTGGGCCTTTAGACAACTTGTTTGAGCATTATCCAATAGAGGTTCCTTTTTACTTTCATTTATTTTGTTAAGATGCTCTGAAGCAAGGTTCAGTGGGGGAGAATCTGTGTTTTTGTTTGCAAACATTTGACTACCAAGACAACTGATTTAGACCGATATTTGAATGCTCATGAACCAGAGAGAGAGGTACTATTTTGACTTCACCTGTGAGTTTAGAGTGGGACATGTTGACTCCCGCTCTGCTCTGAGTGGGAGTCGTGTGTGAGAACCAACTGAGGCTGGTGTGTATGTTATTTTTCGGTTTCCATTCTGTTCATCTCCCTCTGCTTGGATGCTTATGTTGTATGTTTTACAGTTTATTTTACCCTAAACATTTTTGGAATAAAAAAAAGACTTGTTCACTTTATTGTGTCGTTATTCACGCTGACCTGAAGTTGAGGTGAGCTGCTTTAGCGTCGAACAATCTGTTCCCTCGAGTTAGAACGGCGTGATTCCCTGAAGATGGGGACTGGGAGCCTTGCTCATGAGCACTTCAGCGACCCACAGTGGCGGAAAGTAACTAAATACATTTCCATAAGTACTGCTCTCAGCATAATCACGAGGTACTTGTACTTCAGTATTTCCATTTAATGCCACTTTATATTCTGCTGGACTACAATTCAGAGGGCAGCAGTGGAGTTCATGCGCCACTACATTTACTTAACAGCTTTTTGGGTAAAGATTTTATATGAAAAACACAAAAGCTTAGATAAAGCTGCAGATTGTTAAGGATTAACCCTTTGAAACCTGGAGTGACATCACTTTTTGTGCTGCTTTCAGACACCTTTTAAAAGTATTTAAATCTTTGAACCCTAAGAAAATTGGTGTGATTTCTTTCAAAAAATATGAAATAAGGCAAGGAGCAACTTGGTTGAAAGAAATAGTCCACAAATTGCAATAAATTAGTTCATGTAGAAAAGTATTTTAAAAAGCAAGGGAAAATATCTATACTTAAAATCATATTACAGAATCATTTTAACCCCCTTTTCCAGGATATTTCTTTATTTGTTTATTACCTTTTTTTTCAGGTAATTTTTTCTTTACTACTTCCTTAGGGCCCGCTTTAATATTACAAACACTTGTATCACTCTGTACACAAAATGTATTATATATATAAAAAAAATACCATAGAGATAGCATGCATTTTCTCCATATGCCAAATATGGTAACAAAAAAAACAGTAATAATAATTAGGTGGAAGATGACAAAAATGACAAATTCCAAGGCAAAAGCCCAGAAATAATACGATGCATGTTGGCTGTGGGATCAAAAATTGCATTTTGAATAGGTTTTAAATGGTGCATTTCTTGGACTAAACAGTGTATGTAACACTGTTTTTTACACAGTGTATTTCAGACTTATTGTAGAAGCTGAGCTAGAATTTCCAAGATTAAACAAAAATACACAATCTTTCCAAAATGTATGCCATATGCATAAACCCACCCGAAATTATCCAAAAAATGAAGAATGAAAAGCGCGTACCAGTCCCTAAGGGTTAATATGTCCAACTTTACAGCAGAAATAAACATGTTTACAGCCTGGTATATTATAAAAAAAAACAGGTTTGGTCTCTATCGCTACTTTCAGCATTCATGACAACAGGCCTTTTCACAGCAGACCCGTCGAACTGTCTCAGAAGAAACAACACAGGTGTTAATAATTAAATAAATGATGACTGACCTGCTTTGATTTAAGGATCTTTGTGTCCTGCATGCTGGATCACTGTCTCTCTCATTGGGGCACTTGATTAGCACAGAGTCATCGTCAGCATTATTAGTAACACCTGTGCTGTTCCTGCTATTGACAAGTCAATATACCTGCTGGGGGAAAGGCCTCACTGTTCAGGGAGCTGACATTTTAATTAAGGCTTAAAGTTGAGCGTTAAATAATGACATGACTGCTGTGAGCGACAGGTGGGTGCCCTCCGATGAAGTCACTACCACAGCAACTACACTGGTCAGCTAAAGTACCCCAAATTTACCGAGTGGAGCTGCTGTTTCACTGTTTTCAGTTCACTAAAGTTAATTTTAATGTTCTGGTCGCCTAAAAAAGACATTTGGTTGTACAAAAAGAGCCTCTAAATGAGTCAGTTTATCTAGTAAGTATTTTTTGAATGTTTTTTAGCTTTTAAACTAGTATTATCATTAGTATCATCACAGCTAATCATAGCTGTAAATGCACCATGCTAACTAAGTTAGCAGCTAGCATTAGTGTAATTGCTGCCTTTGCATGCTCCTCGAAAATATTGTATTTATCATAATTACGAGTTTTGAGCATGCCCGACGCCCTCCAAAGTGTAACTACGAGTAGGAAATTTGGAAATTTCGATGATACCCGAGTTGCCAGGTTGTGACGTTCGCATGATATTTCAGGGCAGCAGAAATGGCGGAAAGCATGGAAACAGTGTCAACAATTGATTGTCAAAAAAATATATATATTTTGTTTCTAGTAGCTGTCATTTACTTTAAGTGGTTGCACATTTTAATATATGCATCTATTAGCTAACTATAAAGCATGCCAAGCGAGTATACTAACATTAATAACAACTTTAACTTAGCTAACTAACATTAATGTTACAAACACTGACAATACAGGTCCAGTAAATGAAAAAACGACCTTTTACTTTAAGCATCCATGTTTGTTGCTTTATTCTGACCAGAGCACTTGAATGCATGCATGTTGTAATCACAACTGCACAGCTGGTAGGTACGATATTTCCGAGGAGCACGTGAAGGCAGCATGTCTCCACTCTCCAAAAATCCAAGATGGCCACAATGCCGAAGATGTGGATTCAAAACAAAACAGTCTTCAAAGCAGTGAGGGAGGTCACACGTGTATTAGGCTATTTTCCAGGGTGTAAAGCTGACACTAGCCTACGAGCGACACAGCAACAGCCAACAGGTCACTTTCAAAGTAAGTGACAAACTGACGTGCTACAAATCAAAGTTTGAGCTGGCCTCAACTTTTTTCTCCAATAACGCGGCGAAGCGACAACCACGTTAGTACATGTGTGCGCGTGTTATTTAATTACGGTTTTGTTTCCAGCTAGACTGATAATGTGATGTTAAAATTGGGCTCACACCTTGATCAAAAACAAAAATATTTTGTGATGAAATAAAAACTTTAGATGATACTCCATGGAGATGCTTTGAGGTGAGAAGCAGACAAACACGCGCCTGTGATGACAAATCTACGTTAACGATCACCTGAGCAAGACTTAAAGGTGACTCAGCGATAACGAAGCTGGTCACGTGTCGCTTGCAGCTGTGTGAACACAGCATAAGGTGTGAATGCATGAACATACTGATACTTGTGTGTATCAGAGATACTTTGTTTGGGGGCCACCTTTGCAAAATGACAGGAGGCCAGGGGCCAGTCGCAGCAGCCATGTGCATCTTTCTAAGATGTAGGATTTTAGGATGTTTGTCTTATTTTAGGACATTTCGCTGATTTTAAGACGTTTCTGGGATTTAACGACATTGTTAGGATTTTTGGATGTTTCTAGGATACTTTTAGGATTTTAAGACATTTCTATGATTTTAGTACATTTTCAGGATTTTTGGATGTTTTTAGGATTTTAGGACATTGTTATGAATTTTGGATGTTTCCATTATTTTACATTTCAAGGATGTTAGGATACTTATAGGATTTTAGCATATTTTAGATTTTTAGGACATTTTTAGGATTTTAGGGCGTTCGTAGGATTTTAGGATGTTTCTCAGATTTTACCTCGCACCCTACTGGGGCCAGATGTGGCCCGCGGGCCCTAAGCTGAGTATCACTGATCTAAGGTCTGTCAACTGCAAAATTAAGCTTTGATATCAGAATAATACCGCTGCATTTTTACTCAGTGAGGATTTGAAATGCAGCGCTTTATTTGTAGCCTAATTGAGACTTTTTACGTTGTTTCTTTTGCAGTCGCTAAAGGATCGGAACAACCTAGACCTGTGCAGCTCATCGGGGACTCTCTGAGGTGCTGTAGAGCTTCCTCCTCCTCCTCCTCCTTCTCCTTCTCCTCCTCCTCCTCGGCACGGACGCGCCCTCCCCCTTAGCGGAGCGGATGAGCGCGCCGTGGATGCGCTCGCGCTGGAGTACAGAGCTGCACCGAGGACAGACAGGAGGGAAGCACTTTGACCAGCGCTGAGCAGCGGGACAGTGTGGGCTGCATTTTGTTTCTGGAAGAACAACTTGGGGATTTCGGTGCGAGCCTGAAAGTTATCGTGCGCGCTGAGGACGACTTGTCGGGTCAGCATGGCTTCTCTGATAAACTCTGCGTGCCTCCTCTTCTTGCCTGTTGCTCTGCTACTGAGTAAGTACTGAAAATATGAGCATAATTGTGTGAAAAACTTGTATTTCTCAAGAGTGCATAACTTCCACTGCAGCGGTTTGGTTGTTTGGTGTAGTTCTGCCTGCCAGTCATTGTGCGTAACCGGATGGCACAGATGCAGATCTGGACTTTGAGGGGATATTTATGCGTGTATATTCATCTGTTGTAGACTATATAACCCTTCTTATAGACTTGACTCTGTCCTGCATCCGTGTGCACTGCAAGTCACAGCGTCCCGTAGCTTCCCACATTTATCTCCAGCATCCAGCGGAACATGTGCCGCTGCTGCAGGAGCGATCCGGTCAGGGAGAGACCATAAAAAACAAAAATAGCCTAAAGGCTGTGTATGCAGCAGGGGGGAGTGTTCCTGAGTAAGAGTGGTATATGATATAATGTACCCTTGCTCAACTTGTGCATTACAGTAGGCTAATAGTGCAGCAATGGTACATTCATTAATGTTAAACAGGCAGATGATGGGAACATGTTATGGCAAACCCATAGTAGAGGTTTCTCTTGGGATTCCCACCTACCAACTTGCAAGTTAACAGCATATATACAGTAAAATGTTTATTAACCCTCTGAAACCTGAGAAAATTAGCTTGACTGTTTTCCAAAACATAGGAAGAAGGCAATCAGCAAGGACAGAAAAAATGACCTAAACATTTGCAAGAAAAAAGAAAATTACTGGGAAACACTCGAAAAAAAGATGAAAAAGGATCTTCTTTTTTTTTTTTTTTTTTTTTAAATAAAAAAGAAATTACTTGAAAGAAATGCTTAAAAATATAGTAATTCTGTAATTTTAAATATGTCATTTTCCTTTTTTTCCCTTGACATTTTCCCTTGGAAAATAATTTTTTAAATCTAATTTCTTGCAGTTTGGGGATGATTCTTACCAAGTTGCTCATTGTCTTTTTTTCTCATGTTTTTGAAAGAAATTGAACTATTTTCCCCAGGGTTCAAAGGTCTACATACTCCCGAAAGGCGTCTTAAAGCAGCAGAAGAAACGTGATGTCACTCCACATTAACACAAAGGGTTAATACTCTTGCCCAGCTTGTATATTTGAGTAAAAGTGCAGCAATGGTAGTTTCAGTTACCTTGAATAGGCAGATAATGGCAACCTGTTTTGTCAAACCCATAGTGAAAGTTCCCTTTGGGATTCCCACCTATCGCTCTGCAGGTTAACCCTATATATGCAGTAACATGTTTATTGCAGTGTGTTGCATTAAAGGGACAGTCCAGCAGTTTTATACCACACTTCCTAAAAGCTGTGGGACATACAAGAGATATATTTAAAAAACAACTGTCAGATCAGGCCAGTGTCCAGCTTAAAGTGGTCCTATGGACAGATAGTCCAGTCCCTGCTGTGGACGTGTCCAGCTCCTTCAGTGGTATCTTTGGTATCTCTGTTGTCTCTGATTAATGCCTGTCCTCTCTGATCTGTGACGTTTTATGGATGGTCCTCTCTGAGCAGGTTTGTTGTGTTGCCATATTTTTCCCACTTTGTTATAATGGATTATTGGTGCTCAGTGGGACTTTCATGGTTTCAGTCAGATATTTTTTTTAGAATCCATCCCTGATCTGTACTTCTGCAGAACTTGGTCTCTGACTGGTTTGAGGAGCTCCTTGGTTTTCCTTTGCTTACTGGTGCTGCAGACTGTGGGGTCTCTCACAACAGGTGAGGCTCCCATACAAGGTGCCACCTGCTACTCAGTAACCATTCATACGCACTCACACCCCGATGGCGCAGCGTCAGGAGCAATTTGGGGTTCAGTATCTTGCTCAAGGATACGTAAACATGTTGACTGGAGGAGCAAGGGATCAAACATTCAGATTAGAGGACAACCCGCTCTACCTCTGAGTCCCCACGGTGTCACACTCCCGGAGCACATACCTCTTTCACATATGCACATACCACTTTCAAGTTTTTTATTTTACCACATTTTTAAAAACAGCTTATGTTTTTCATTTAATTTCAGCAAAGTTGTCTTGTAGATTCATTACAAAAAAATCAATATAAAATTTCGCAGGTTGTAATTCAAGAAAGTCGAAAAAACGCCAAGGGGTTGAATACTTTTGCAAGGCACCGTATTTCAGACCCAATACACACTTTAGAAACACCTGGAAGATAATCAGCTCTGCACCCAGGATTTTTGATAAAAGGGCTATGATACGGTGCTGGTTATGGTTGCTTAGCAACCTTAGATGCAGCCTGCCTCCGCATGCATTGAAAGTTGGCACAAAGTAGACAGAAAAGTAGCACCTAGTGCTCAACCTTTTCCAGGCAGTTAAAGATGCAGCATGTTTATATGGCCCCTCATACAACCACACTTAAAAAATCGAAAGATCCCCTCATGTCCCTCGAATGGGTCAAATCCTACATTTCCCATTATGCAACTTGAAAGCACATTTCATTAGACCATCCTTGTCTGGTAAGTGCCCACATCTTTCAAACACCATGCCCACAGTTTGTAACTAAAAACATTTTGTTAAAAATCAAAAGTCTCTGAGTTGAAGCTGATGTAACCCCGGGTGCATCACTAGACGGGTTTAAATTAACCCTCAAATTGCACAAATTGAAACAGCAAATATAAAATACGCTTAATGGAGATACGTCAACTTTGAAAAAACTCACATTTAATACCAAAATGTTTGAACTCTCGTATGACGTAGCATTCGGGTGATTCAAAAAAGCCATAACTCAAACTGCAATGGAAAACTTTTTTTGCTTTTATAGGTACATGATGTACAACAAAGAGTGTCAGTAGGAACTGGCTTCCTCAAGCATGATGCAGAGGGCGCTACAAGAGCTGTTATTGCATCACATAACTCTTCAAAAGTTGACTGGATCATCCAGAAGTTTTGAATCCACAATTCCTCTGTGAAATCGTGGACTGTCAGCTCCCAGATATCTGTCATACCTGGCCGCTCCCACATATAAGGAGCTTGCCTTTCCATTATCGCTCGGATAACACGCCTACGCCGTGGATTGGAAATAATGACAGTTAGTGAGGTGACTGCAACAGAAATAAAGCTGCTAATGTTTTAAACATCCATCGCCATGCTTTAAGTCATATAACGTCAGCCAGTGGAAACGCAGTCATCTCGCAATTGTGTTTTATTGACATTTTGAAAACATCGTTTAAAGTTTTGCTCAAATCTGTGATGGAAACCCACCTACTGTGACATTGTCAAGGGTTACTTTGTCAAGCTTTTTGGCAAGCTTCCTCCGGAGCCACAGAAAACGTTACACAACTGTTTTTTCCAGGCTGCATAGTACGCTTCATGATGAGTAAGGCTGAACATGAGATGTACATTTAGTAGAGTGGCCCTTTAAATTAACAAAAAATCTGAATTGGTGATCTGACATGGCATCTAATCCATTTTAAAAACTAAACTACAGTAAATGTTCAAACTAATCATCATCATCATCATCATCATTGATCATCATCCTGTATGCCTCCACATATGTCAGAGCAATGTGGATGAGGGGGTAGATGGGATGGGGGTCCTGTGGGAGTGTGACACCGTCAGGGGAAAGAAAAAAAAATGTCCCTCCGATGGAGATAAATGATGAATGAATCACATCTGTCCCCCTCCTCTTGCTCAGCAGAGTCTCTGGAGACTCCGTTCAGCCGAGCATCTGAACCCGACCAGGAGACACTCCTCTGCTGCTCTCATCTCATTCACTCACTCCGTCCCTCCGTCATGTTACTCACACACAGGAAAGAGCTCGTTATGCATTAATATAGGATATTTTTACACACAACTCTTGCTTTCTTCATATCAAACTGCGTGTGTGCTAGTGTGTTTGTGAGTGTACATTGACGTGTCTTCGAGCAGATTCCTGTCACCTTTGACTCCGACTATCATCAAACACAAAGTCTTAAAATATCTCATCTGAAGATCAAAAACGTGTCAGAAAAATGTCAGTGCTTCAAATACACTGAAATGACTATTAAAACATAAATTGGCTAAGATTAATAATAGGATCAGTATTTATAGCTTCTTTTGATCACTATGGATCTTTACAGCTCTGAGCGTCTTTTCCTATATGTCATGCAAGACTACACTCGCGTAGAGTCTCTCCAACATACTTGTATTTTGTAATTTTTTCTTAGTCCAGTGGGAGGTATTTCACAATATTTATAGAGCATTCGGCAAATGTTGCAAATAATCTAAAACGTTTCTCAAAGGGAAAAAGCAGGAAGCATTGGAGGGAGAAATTTTAATCTGCTCAATATGTGCACAGTTACCGGCGCATGCATTTTATATTTCATGTGTGGCGCTTTTACTCAGTCAGCGGCATCAGAAGTTCTGTCTCTAGAAGTGAAGAAAAAGAAAGAAATGACATACTGATTACATCATAAATATATATCTGCAGAACAATCGGCCTTTTTCACTGAGGGAAAAGCTCAGGTGAATAATAAAGCTTGATCATCTCTTCTCTTTCGTATCTTGGTCATACTGTCACGGCTTTTTAGGTTACTGGCTCAAGCAACATTTTTACTTTAGAGACTTGAGTCATAGTATTAATTAGGGGGCGACCGATAATGGATTTTCAGGGCTGATATCGATAATATTAGTAGTTTATTAGACCAATAACCGATATTTGGAATCGATATGCATTAAAAATTAAATCTGTCTATCAACATTGAGAATCTGAAATAAAACAAACTCCAACACAAAAGTTTTTATAAAGGCCTTTAGCAAATGTTTAATCAAAACCGAAACTTTCAACATCATATGCAGCAAGTTCCCAGAAACTTTTTTACAAATAAAGTCAAGTGAAATGTTCAATAAAAGATAAATAAATAAAAATAGCCATCATAGATCTAGATGTCCTAGAAAAATAACATCCAATGGATTAGATGGGGGACCTGAAGGGGTTAACTTTATTTTAAAGTGGTAACTAGTATTGATTTTCTCTGATTTATTGTGAGAACACAGGGAGCCCCTTTCTGTGTCTTCTTCCTCTCCAGTTGAGTATCAGTGATCTGTTTGTCTCCGCTGTCTCGCCTCAAAAAGCTGCACGTATCGGGGCCAGAGACACGGGGAGGTTTCCCCTGGGTGCAGGTCTCCTCTGTGCGTCATCAGCGCCCAAATAATCACATTAAAAGCACTCCATGGGCGAGAGGGAGAATATATTTGGCTTTTAATTGTTCTCCTCAGGAAACACGTCCTAACCTCTCTCTCTAAGTTCCCCCTCAGTGGGTCGACTGCAGTGATTTTTAGAGGTGTTTTTTTTAAAAATGCAGCATAGACACATGAAGTGAAACATTCCTCATTAAAATAGGTTTAAAAGTCTCATGGAAAACTGCCTGTGCTCCCCCTCCCTCCTCCCTCCTTTCCTCCCCATGCGACTCACAAAGATCACAGTGTGTACCGCTGAAAACACACACACACACACACACACACACACACACACACATTCACACAAACTGCGTCCACCACGCTGCACACTTTTTCCATCCTCCTCCTCCTCTCCTTCTTCCTCCTGCTTCCTTCACCCCCCTCCTCTTTCCTTCCTTACTCGTAGCAAACCTCATTTTCTCTTACTTCTCATGTCTCTGCAGTCATTAATATCTCTCTGCCATCCCTCCATCGCTTCTCTTCTTTTTTATTTCAGACTTACTCATGTCTCTGCTTCTGCTTCTTTCATCATCTCCTACTCTTTTTCCCCCACTCTTTTCCGTCCTCCCTCCGTCCTTTTTATCAGGGATTCACAAATATTGATAAATCTGATAGAGAGAATCCTGTGTCACATGTTTCAAATCAAAGCAGAGACGCTTAATGTCCAGGATTTTTTTTTTTTTTTTAGCAGAAGGATCTTAAGAGTTGTCATGATATATAGTACATATCCCATGTGAGCCTTGCTGTCTGACTGACATGAGATCACAAGTGAGGAAACATTGCAGCAGTGATTACTCGTCATCAAAAATGGAGCAAAAATAAAAAGACTGTTGAGACATTTGCCCCTCCTCTCAGTCACTACCATTGAAGCCTGTGTGTGTGTGTGTGTGTGTGTGTGAGTGATGGATCAATTGAAGAGTCTCTGTCTGAACTTGAACTGTGTTTCTTATGAATTTGACTTGCAAATTGCAATAGAAGCAAGAGCTGTGTAAGATGCCGATGGTAATTTAACCTGACTGACCAGGTCAAAACATTCAGTAACGTTATGTTTGGCACACTGGCATCCATGTTAAAACAGATTTTGAAACAGTTCACCATGAGGATGTGCGCTGTATGTCCTCATTTTATAAGACAAAGCAGGTAGCAGCTGCACCTGTCTCCTCTTTCAGTCAGTTCAGCCTGAATAATCCTAAAGCTGAACATGAGTCCACTGAAACGTCAGTGTCACTGTGGCGAGTTCTGCATCATGCTCTGCTCTTTGGGGACTGGAGAACTGAAAGAACATTTTTTTAAAATAACCTCTTATTTGTGCATGGAGAGCACACAATACTTAAGTTGAGTTAAAGATTGTAATAATGGCACATTCATTCTGGTTAAATCTGCAGTTAGTGATTTTTTTGTCCACATGGGGGCAGCAGAAGCAAGTTATGAACACAGCATTGACATATTATCACCTTTTACGTTTATGGCAAACTTGTTATCTCATTGTTGCTTATTAAAAGGGTATGTAACCATTTTCAACCTGCTTTGTTTCAAAACAGTGTGGGCTGTCTGTACTGAACTGTGGTAAATGTCCCTTCACATATCCAGTGCCTAGATTTCCTTCCTTCTGTCCTTGCGAAACACCGCCGAATGGTGTTTCACTGCCTCTAAGGGTTGTTTTTGGAACTACAGGCTGTACTTCCGCACTTTTGTGTTGCCAGTCAACCCTGCTGCCGCCACCAAGCACACAAAGAGTGTACAGATCATCAAGAGAAACACCTGCCGCTCTCGGTCTCTCAAACTCCGAATGCTGATCATACAGTAAAACTAGTGTGCTGTTTGAATATAAATTGGGATTATGTTACTGCAGTGGCTATTTCTCTCCTAATATGTTTTCAGAAACATATTTTAACTCACTGTTTAGCTGTAATAGCGAAAGTTTGTGAACAGGAAGTGGGTGCCATAGTGCTTCCTGCAAAGGAAAAACGGAAATCAAACCGTAAAACTCTAAAACCCTGAACAAACATAAATGGAAGATTCTGTTACTCTGCTGCGTTTTTCTCACCTCAAATGTTTTCAGAAACATGTTTTATCTTACCGTTTAACTGTAATAAGAGATCCTGCCGGCCACCATAGTTTCACACGGACCAGTCCACAACACGTCACCCACTAGTGAGAGTGTTTATTGGTTCAATAAGGTGCAATGCATCCTGGTAGATGTAGGTTTTCTACCTCTTGAGCAAAAGCGTCCTTTTTCTCTGTTTTCTCTGGTCATGTAGCACCACTTTCAAAAATACTTGTATCCCTCCACTGCAGAGACAGCCTAGTTTTGTGTGAGGGCCTTCTTTATATCGGTTAAATACTTCTTCAAATGAACAACTGTCTTAAAAACAACATTACGAGACTGATGAGAGTGAACCAAAAAGAAAAAGCTGCGTCCCAGACAGTGAAACAAAAAGCTGAAACTCATTTTAAGCGGCAGGGAGCTCCAGGTGATAATTCTCTGTAGGTTCATCATTACGAGCTCTTTCACGTTGTCATGTTGTTTTCACATTATCATTTAATTCATTGTTATTATAAAAATATTGATTATATATGCTTTTTAATTGTAACATTGTCATTAAATCAGACCCCATTTGTTGTACTATTCATGGTCAACATTTTATTAGCAATAAATATTGAATGTATTTACACTCAGTAATTATTCCTCTTTATAGTTGTTTTTATTGGCAGTGGCAGAGTCCGCTATTCATGTGCTGGATTCAAACAACCAGCAAAGTCATTAGAAACTCTTCTTTCTGCTCATTAAATACATACTGAATTAAAATGAACTTAAATACAGGTAAACACTTCATTTTTAGGTTTACTTCCTTAGGATTAGGCTGCAAAAGTATGGGATTAGGTTAGAACAAAACATCATGGTTTGGCTCAAAATAAGTACGTTCGTTTCTAACCTAATATAACGTCACAAGACATACATCACCAGCATAGTATGCTTTACATCCTACCAGGCCAGTTAGCCCAATATTTTGTGTGGACGTTCATAATTGTATACTCAAGGTCCTCCTGTAGTTGCAGTGATTCACAGTTATTGAAAAACCTGTTTTATTGGCCGCTGACTCCACACTCCATGTAACCAACCACAAGTTTTTGGGAGGTCGGCTAAAAGCTTGTCTGCTGTAGACCACATTTTGGCCTTCATTGTGTTTTAAAAGCTGACATCCACAACAAAGTTTAGTCTCATTTTAAAGCGAAGCATCTGCAGATCAATTACATACCTGATACGTTATGATCCACCAAAGTTAGACACGATACGAGATGAATCAGTCCATTTTTTTCCCCACCTGTTTTTCCTAATTTACCCTCGCGCTCTCTTTCATCCCTCCATCTCTTCCACAGTCTCCCTGTTTGTGTGCTGTAATCTTCTGTCAGTTGTTAACCAACATGCAGACATGTGTGGTTGGAAAAGACACACACACACACACACTCTTATCTAATTAACTGGCAGAAGGATACGTGAACGTGCACACACTCACCTAAATCTTTCAAAGACCCTTAAACCCCTCTAAGGGCGCACTTCAATCTTACACCAACAAACACACTGAGCACATATACAACAGCATATGCACACATGTAACACACATATATTAGTGTCCTTCATATTTTTTTGTATCTGCACCTCCTCCTTTATCTCCTCAGGGGGGTTTGTTTATGTAAGTGTGTGTGTATGTAAGTGTGACACTTTGTGTGTGTACACACGTGTAGAATGAAGAAAGGACTGGATTTAGACAATTAGGACCAAAAGCTTTGGTTATGTGTGTGTGTGTGTGTGTGTGTGTGTGTGAGAGAGAGTGGGAGTGTGAGTGTGTGTTTGTGTATGTGTGTGTGTGTGTCAGGGTACCTCTAACAAATACCAAGTAATGAAGTACCAGCAGAGCATGACTCTCTTTTCCCTATCCACAAACTGCACTGAGCATGAATATTCATACACACACACAAACACACACACACACACACACACGCGCACACACACACGCACACACGCACAGGCACGCACATGCATTTTAAAGACCGTGAATGGCATGCACCCGCACATATACAGTATGGAGTGTGAGTGTGTGTTTGTGTATGTGTGTGTGTGTGTCAGGGTACCTCTAACAAATACCAAGTAATGAAGTACCAGCAGAGCATGACTCTCTTTTCCCTATCCACAAACTGCACTGAGCATGAATATTCATACACACACACAAACACACACACACACACACACACACACACGCACACACACACGCACACACACACACAGGCACGCACATGCATTTTAAAGACCGTGAATGGCATGCACCCGCACATATACAGTATGAGGGAGTTTCTGTCCTCTGTAGTAATCAGTCCAGTTGAATTCATCCCCTGTTTTCATCGTGAGTCGTGTGTGTGTGTGTCTGTGTGTGTGTGTTGGCACGTTGCTCCCCAAACCAAAGTTTTAATCTGAGTGTATGTGTTTGATATGCATATATGGGAGTGTGTGTGTACTAATTCTCCTTAAACTCTTCTTGCCATAACCACACACACTCAGTGCATTTACATGATGTTAGAAAAAGTTTAGTTATTGAGTTATTGAGTTAGTGTGACTAAAGCCGGACTTTCAGGGGCGCCCAGCTCAGTTGGCAGAGTGGGTACCCCACGTGCGGAGGCTGCATCCTTGCCACAGCGGCCACAGGTTCGATTCTAACCTTGGCCTTTTGCTGCATGTCATCCTTCTCCTTTCACGCTTCGACTGTCCCATCCAATGAAGTCCGAAAACCAATAAGTAACCTTAAAAAAACAAAACCTGGACTTTAAAAACACATGTAAATATGTTAGTCTGGCTAAAATTGTGTCGAGTCTAATTTCTTGAAGTCGGACTAACACACATAGATAATGCAGTTGGGGGTCGGGTTGTGCAGTTGGGTTTAGTCTTTCATGTATACGTCTCAGCCTGAACTGGTGTAGACATGCTCCATAGTCCTCACGCCGGGCTTTGACCCAAAAGTCGAACAGCATGATTTCGTAGACAAAAGCCGGGAAAAACAAAACAAGACAAAGGTACTACGTCAAACGTAGAGTACGCACAAAATGTACAGCACTGAAAAGTTATCCATGTTGTCATTGTTCGTATGTGACATAATAGGTCAAGTGCAAGAGGGTCCAATAGCAACTAGCTGAAAGGGGGCACATCGCCACCTACCGTGGAGGAGTAGGACATACCTCCTTCAATAAATCAATTCTCCCCCAGTGCTTGTATACTGGGACAAGGACAGAAGTCCAATTAAATGGCCTAATCAAGCAATAACCGTAGCTCGACTAAATTGTGCATGCAAACGTGCTACGTCTTATACCTCAGTGTGTACAGAGAACATATAGAACAGTACTGGTAAAGAGGAGAGGACTGGGTGTCCAAGGTCAGAGGAGCGCTTGTCTTTTAGTCTGCCTCCACACCACAAACACACACTCACAGAGACATACACACAGACATTTGCAGTAAGACTACACAAATACACAATTCTATAGGGAAGCAGTGCAGAGAGCTTTCAGTCTGAAAGAAACGAGGGAAATATAGAAAAGTGAAAAACTGCAATGTAGTTTACAGGAACACAATACATGAAAGCGGTAGGAGAGGTTATGAAGGTGAATGAGGGAGGCAGAGGACAAGTGGAGAGAGAGGACGGAGAGAATAAGATGGAGAGAAGGAGGAGGAGAGAAGGATAGAGACGCAGAGAGAGATCAGGACCTGTATTTATCAGGCCTGTCAGAAAAAGGCGGACCATCATGGATCACTGACCAGAGCCTCCGGACAATTCAATTTAATAAGATCTGAAGCCAAAAAAAAGGAGAGAAAGAGATCCTGCAAAAGCTCTCCAACTCTGGAAACGTTGAATAAAACCCAGCAGAGAGGAACGGATAGACAGAAAACCAGCAGTCCTGTTCAGTGAAGGACGAATGAGGTGGACATCTGTTTCCCACACTGTTTCAAGGAAGACTTTGAGTACATTAGCAGCGTAAACAGAGACAAGGGGGGCATGTTGCAACTGATGATGTCGTCATTAATCAAAATGTAATCAGGCTTCCCTCTAAATGGGCCGAAAATGTGATAACGCCTGTTACTGTAATAAATGGCCAGATTATGTAGCATCTTTAGATTGATAATGCTCTCATCTTGTCCCTGATGGGCAGAGCATTACCCAGCAACACAGTCAGAAAGGCTCTGCATGTGAGCAGGAGCAGACTGGTGACCACTGCAGTTCACTAATGCACTCTATGCACAGTGCACAGTATGCTGGTGTTGTTTTAAAGCTGCAGTAATTGATTTTTTTGTCCACTTGGGAGCAACTGAACAGGCTGCATACAAAACACGGACATATTTTCACCTATAAACAATTAATTATGGCTAATGTGCTGGCAAACAATTCCCTTTTTAACTTTTACAGCAGACACGGCCCAACATTAGCATTTATTTGCAGTTGTGTTTCTGCCCACCTGACAAAAAAAGTTTAATCTTAAAACTCTCTTTTTTGAGCAGTTTTAGTATCTAACTCCAGTGGGGTGTATCTGTCTCTTTATTTGGTTAAGTGCTTCATTATGTTCAGCAGCTTGTTAATAAGTTGGTCAGATTGCTGTTAAGTGCTGAGCAAGGAGGGTGGAAAGAGGAGACGCCACTGTCTAAAATGACGTCACAGAATTGGGGACAGCACATGCACGGTAAAATCTGCTCCGCAGTTGCCTGGTCTTATCGGACGATTGCCCGGAAAATGCAGAGCAGATTTCAATGTGCATGTGCTGTCCCCCAATTCTGTGACGTCATTTGAGAAAATGACTTCTCCTCTTTCCACCCTCCTTGGTGCTGGGCAGGTAGAGTATAATCGATAAGCATCTACCTGCCGCTAAAAAAGAAGCTGATCAGAGCGCCATGTGAACTAAAACAGTGAAGCTGCAGGTTTTAAAACCAAAACAATAGCTGTGTTTACATGCACACTTTTTTCTCAATCTGATTAAAAATTTTCGGGGTCAGCTGTTCTCGAATACTAGCTAGCGTACATGTAGCGACGCATGTAAATGGAGCAGCAGTGTGGCATGTGCAAAAACTATGAATATAGTAACTTGAAAGGGCTGCCAACTCTTGCACTGAGTTAAGACAATTGGAGCTTTTCACACACTCTGACGCCAAAGGTGCATTTTCTCAGCATCACAGCTCTCTCTCCCTCTCCCTCCTGGAGTGAGTGCGTTACTATGGTCACGGGTGCGTGTCTGCCCCACCGGAAACTGAAGTCAAACTGACAGCTAAATTGGATATTTTTTGTCTGTTCAGCGCAGTATTTGCTGTTGTTTCAATGAGTTTGGATTAAAAACAGCATCCAGCCATTCGGCGCTGATAATAACACCCTGAACATTTGTGTCCAGCTGTTTTCTCAGCTGACGACGTCCAGTAGTGTAACACGCGGACACGAAAGGTGGCTTTTGGCCTCGGGATCCTACGCTGAAAGGACTGAAAAAGCGACCGTATTTGATGACTTTGGAATGACAACAGGCTGCATCTTCATGCTAAACTAGGCTAATGGGCCGCTGCCTCTGGATCCATACTTTACAAAAAAAGGACATTAATATCAATCTCCTCCTCAAATTCATGGAGAGAAGAGCAAATAATTTTATTTCCCAAAACCTTGAACGATTCTGCTTTGTCGATTCAAATTACTGATTTGCATTCAGCAACTCTGCTTTTGCAGCTTCCTGAGCAGTTCAGTCAATGTGAAGTCCTGTTCTTGTGTTTTTGTTTGTCTGCATCCTGCTACAGATGAGAAAGGAAGTTGTTTGAATAAATGTACTCAACCTGCGAGGATGTGAAGTGACACGATCATTAAAAAAAGATGTGCATGCCTCGGCGGATGAGCACATATGCAGGCGTGCACCTGCCCCTGCGTACCTACCTGTGTGTGTTTGTTTGTGTATGCTTGCATGCATGAACGCGTGTGTGTGGGATAGAGGGGAAGGTAAGGTGGACAGAGCGCGGGCTTGAGGCTGCGGGGCCGAGGGCTTTGAGGCTTAGAGACGAAGAAAGAGCACGATCGACCGCAGACTCCTTCAGAAACCAGACAGAGGAGGTAAACCAGACGCAGTCAAAGGAAAGAGAAAAGCAAGCCAACGGGAAAATCAAACCAAAGCCATCAAAGAAGTGAAGGTTGAGGAAGACGCATTTGTCTGCCTGCCTGAGTTGTTCACAACTGAGCCAACCTACACAGACATTTAGACACGTATAGCTGTTTTGGATGTCAGGATCTTAACAACTCACGACCTTTCTATAACCTAAACCTTTAAGAACTTGTGAGACGTTCGCATTCAATACTTTTCCTTTGAGTTTCACATACAAAAATGCTTTAGAAATACATGCCAGAGAGAAGTCTGGTCCTTGATTTTTACATAATCATGTTTGAGATTCTTCATTTCCTCTGTGCACCTTCTGAAAATCTTCAGTTTTTTTTTAAAATGCATTCAATATCCTCTTCCATGCATTTTAATATCCTTCAGCTGAGTCCAGCTCCTCCTGAATGGCATCTTCTTCTTCCCATGCTCATCAAGTCATAATGATGTTCTTTCCATTTTTCTCACTCATTTTGTGAAAGCAAAGTCACTGTAGTTGTAGTCATAAATTGGTTATTGTTATGCGTTTGTTAGCTTTGCTGTGATGTGACACATTTGCTTGAGCAGTCAGGCTCGACAGCACTGCTGCTAGAAGCTTGTGAGTGTACCTGAAACTTAGATTTAGTATCACCTCCTGAGCAAGGCTGAAATTGAGCTCCAGGAACTCCTGTAACCTCTAAGTTTGTAGAGCAGTGATGTGGGTCGAGTCAGGTCCGGGTGGTTGATTAACCCATAGTTTGCTCTTTGGGCAGTGCAGATTGGATAAGTGAAGCTGAAACAAATTTCCATCTTTTATAAATGGGATGCTGTTTGGGCCATATCTGTGTGTCTCATTCCCACTGCACAAAAAACCTAACATGTGGCT
Organism: Plectropomus leopardus; assembly: GCF_008729295.1. NCBI lineage: Eukaryota > Metazoa > Chordata > Actinopteri > Perciformes > Serranidae > Plectropomus > Plectropomus leopardus. The sequence goes on from NC_056473.1 coordinate 30,415,399, forward strand.
TTTTAATGCAGTGGGAAAGTGTACATTTGGCATTCGAGTGTCTCTGCAGTAGTTACAGGTATTTATTGCCTCTGGCATTGATGGAAACACCTAAATGAATGCGCAAATTTCAGCTCCATAAAGGAACTATTTGTAATTTACAGCCACCCAGTCCAACTGAATAGGGGGCAGCATTTCACCCTTTTAAATGTTGCTCTTCTTCTGTGTCCATACAGCTGAAATTTACAGTCATCAGTCATAAATAAAGGAACTCATAACTGACAGCAGAGCAAGAATACAACCGGTGAAATGATGATTTTATTAGCTCAGTTTTAGCAACGCTGCAGTAACAAGAAAACAGTCACATCACACCATTTAAAAAGTTTATCGTCAACTGTAAGCCTACAGTTTATGTTGTCATTAGTTACACCAATGTTAGATGTTACTTACCAGTCTGTTTGCCCCATTTGGTGCCCCCATGTTTGGAAAAAAATGCAGACAAATATCCCTCTTGAGTGCCGCCATGGTAGCTAAAACATGATAAAGTTCCTTGGTCCTAAAATAGAGAAAACATGATGCAGTGCCATATGTTGCCCATCATGCTCGAAGACTGTCTGCACGCTGGCGACCCACCAAATCTTCATTATCATATCATTATTTGAACAGCTTCCTTTTGCATGTGTTCAGCTTTCCTCGCATGTTTAAGATTCCATATATTGTGTAAGCTACGCTACGTGCCTCTGCCCTTTTTTTTATTTTTTCGCTACTGCCCTTCGGATAGTCTGAGTCCGCCACTGCTCAGAAACATACACGCGGCTGTAAATACACACATATGCAAATGTGTTGATAACATGGCACAGCTACAGGTTCAGTCCTAATCACTCACTGCTCTGAAATGTAAATGTGGATGGAAATTAACACATTTATTAACACATCCCCAGGTTATCACACACACGCACAAACAGACCTAATTATTTACTGTGAGTTGAGTAACAGAACTTATAAGGATCTACTTTGATTCTTGTGCAGTAATTTATACACACACATATACATCAGGCTCTTTATGGAGACATAACAACACACAGCACATTCAGCCCCTGGGACAGGAAGTGGAAGGTTAGATTTCCATACTGCGTACATTAGAGGTGTTTTTTCAGCCAGAGGATGGTAGCTTCCTGTTTGTGTGTGTGTGTGTGTGTGTGTGTGTGTGGATGCAGCCTGGAGGGAATAAAGGTGCAGGTTCAGACCCAAGAAATCAGCTACAACAGGAACATCTTTCATCTTTTTAGTGGTGAAAGATTTAAATTTTTCTTTATTTTAACGACAGCGAATCTAAAACGGTTATGTTCTTAGCTCTATAATGAGAAAGATATGATTATCACAATCATAAATCCTCACTGAAACACACACACTCACACACACTGTTTAAATAGATCATTCTTACCCCGAGCCGCTGTCCCTTGGGTGTTGATTTGTGATGGACCAAATGAATAAAAGTGACATCATTTGAACTGATGTGTAAAGACTCAGGTCTGAGGTTTAAAAATCACTGCGGGGATGAAAAAGTGGAGCTTGTTTAAGTCAGCGGGTACGTTGTTACTTCTGTTTTTGTTGCCATGTAAACCAACAATCTCGATTGTGCACTCCTGTTTTCCTTCCACCCTTATGTTTGTGTCGATGCTGCCTTATTAGCCTGGTGTTGCTTGAGAATAAGTCCTTTTTTATGATTTTCAATTTTTTGTGATAATGGTTTTGATCAAAATTTAGGCTATAGTTTGTGATGGTGTCATATTGAATTGATTTTATTGATAAAAGTAATAATTATTAATTATTTTTAAAATTATTTTTATTATTTATATTAATATAATATTTTGTTCCTCGCGTCAAAAAAATGATGTCGGTTTGAATATTAGAGACAGCTTTAAGCATAATGCAGTCCAGTTCCACAAGAAAAAACCCTTAATTGCATCAATAAAAACTCAATACGCTAAACAGTGACTTAAACCAACGGTGGGTAAGAATAAATACTAATAATATATCTAAATCATTAAGCTTAACTGTGCCAGCTGCAATCGTAATACTGTGTAAAACAGTTGTTATTGAGCCGAATTTTGCTCTTTTGTTAAACGGTTTTGTAGTTAATCCATATTTTATGGCTGCTGGGAGACGTTTGCCTTCAGGGCTTTGAGCCAGATAGCCCTGAAGTTTTAGGAAAAAGATCATAATTTAGGTTCAAAGGAAAACATTTCTTCCAGAAAGTGCTTTCTGATTGAAAGCCCTGAGGGTTAACTTGTGCTTAACTATGTGTTGTTTGATGCGTGTCAGTGGAGTCAATTTAAAATAAACTTTACTGCACCTAACCAGCTACAATTTGTAAACATAATCTTTTACGGCCAAAACCGAAAAAAAAAAAAAAAAAGGGTGGCAGCTTCTTCTGTAATACTGTGTGATCATATATCGTCACATATTGAATACAGGCCCCTGAATCAAATCTGAATCGTATCGCAGCAGATTGAATGAATGACAGAATCAATGTAATATAATATTGTGATGAAGCTGGTGATTTACACCCCTATGGCAAAGAAAAATTGGTGTTTTGATGTAATATTTGGCCATTTCACAGTATGAAAAGCAAAAGTGGTAATAATAAAAATCAGTGATGGCTGAATTTCATTTAGCTGCTTTAGTTTCAGGGCATGTTATTGTGCGTCGGTTTTACAAAGCAGGTTTCCATTAATTAAATTGAAATTGCAAATATACTACACTGCTAATGGAAACACATCAATTTCGAAAAAAACTGCCATTTGTTGAAAAAAGTTTTTACGCTCGGATGAGGTGGTATTTCAGGTGATTTAAAAAAAAAACCAACATATTTTGCGAAACTGCAATAAAAAAACAACTTTTTTTTCCGCTTTCTTCACATGATGCTATAGCTCTGCACTTGTCTTTGGTCATGATGCAGCAGGGGTTATTGCATCACTTAGCTCTTCAAAGGTTGAGCGAATGATGCAGAAGTTTTGAATCTTCTGTGACATCGTGGACTATCATCTCTCAGAAATCCCTCAAACGTGGCCGCTCCCACTTATCATTCTTAATTTTATTTTTCACACATTTTTGCTGCCGTGACAAGTCTGCTGCTTCTTTGTTCACTCATTCACTAACTCCATATGTAACAGACACATATCGCTGTTTACTCGGCAGTGAGCAGTAAATTGAGATGACAAACTATGAAACATGTTTAAAGCTCTGTTTATGAGTTCCTCTGTGATTTTGTATCCCGGGAGACGCTGTGGGTTTACACACCGAGCGCTGACAGTTTGTGTGTTACAGTGTCTCCACGGATCTTTGCACACACAGATAGTGTGTATGTGTGTTTGCCTGTGTGTGTCTGTGTGCGTGCTCCCCTGTGTGTTGTGCGTCTCGGGAGTGAGGTGCTAACAGTGATAAGTTACAGCAGCAGCTTCAGGTGCTGAAGTCAATAAAAGCTCATTAACTCAACAAGGAGGTCAGTGGCTCCGTCCACCACAATATACCTCCCACTTTGTCTTCTTCACAGGGGAGCGGTGTGTGTGGGAGCGGCTGCGTTTTTCTCAGCTTATGCATGCATGTGTGAGCTGCTGGATCAATGGGACTACATGGTTCATTTCCTCTGACTTTAGTAAGAGAGGGAGGGAGGACGTGGAAGGAACAAATAAAAGAGAACATCAACAACATGCTCAGTAATAACAGTGATTATGACATAAATTGTCATGATAAGTCCAGAGACTTAAGATAATAAGCCTTTTTCATAGCAGATGTTCGACCATATAAAATGTTGGAAGTAGCTTCTGTGACGTCACCCCATTTTGAAGCCTTGAGTTTGTCGTATAGGCCGCTGCAATCTTGGATATTTGGAGGCAGAAGTGACCGTATTTGGACGACAGGGTGGAGATAACTCCAACGCGAGCTGCAAGCTGGCTTAGCACGATGCATTTACAGCTGTGGTTAACAATGATAGTGCTAATGCTAATTTTTGTTGGTAAAAAACAGGTTTAAAACAATTAAAACAAGCAAACTATCCAACACTTTAGAATACTCAACTTGCTTTGCTTGGCCACTTTTGTAAAATGAGAGGAGGCCAGGAGCCAAACCTATGCCTGTTTCCAGGATTTTAGGACTTTTCTAGAATTTTAGGATGTTTCTAAGATATTAGGACATTTCAAGTATTTTAGGACATTTCTAGGATTTTAAGACATTTTTTTTTATGATTTCAGGACGTTTCTAGGATTTTAGGACATTTCCAGTATTTCAGAATATATTTGTAGGATTTCAGGACATTTCAAGAGTTTAAGGATGTTTCTATGGTTTTTGACATTTCTCAGATTTTAGGACATTAGGGGCTTGGCTAGGACCTCCACTGGCGCTTGTTTTGATAAACAAGACTTATTTTGATGCTGTTTTTTGCACTCTTGCACTTCATATATACTTAAAGTACAAAAACATTTCCTGGTGTGAATAAGTTTATTTTTATTGTGAATTCAAAAATGGTTGGGGGGGCCACCTAGTACTCAATCGGGGGCCAGATTTGGCCCGTGGGCTGTAAGTTGACTATCACTGCTTAAGGAGGTATTTTAGTACAGCCAAACACTGAACAGGACCAAAACATGAACCTACAATTTTATTTTTTTTAAATAATTATCAGGTCATTTTTACTAATTTCTTGCAAATTTTGGGGTAATTTTGTCTTTGGTTGCTCAGTCCCTTCTTCCCATGTTTTTGAAAGAAATCAAGTCAATTTGCTCAGATTTTAAAGGGTTAATGGGCTAAATTGTGCAAAGGTTTATTCTTTTGAATAATAATAATAATTAAATAATAACATTATAGCTCTGGCTAACTTTTGCTACCATTTTCACCGTCTTCTTAAAGTTATGGTTTTGGTGAGATAGATGCCTTTAATCCCAGAGCCGCGTCATGCTACAGAGAGCAGCCTGTATCGTCATGGCGAGCCGACTGTCTTCCTGGTGCGTTTTATGCCGCTCTGCTCTGCGCCGCACGCTGCTGTGCTGCCATGTGATGCTCGTTGTCTCTGTGCTGTAATGCGCTGTGTTCTGCTGACTTGTGTTTGGTCTGGAGAGGTTGTAACTTGTGTCTCATCTGGAGATGTTAGCTCATGCCTCGGGAGAACTTCATTAATTCATCTGAGATCACTCGCTCTCTCTCGCTCTCCGTCTTTCATTCTCGCTGCTTTTCTAGGACTTCTCCGTCTCTTTTTGATCTTGTTTTCAATTGTCGCTCATTCTCATTTCTTCTCCTTGTTAGGGCGTTTGTCCTCCTGTCCTGCGTCTGTGCTGAAATTCCCTCTTAAATCTCTCCGTCTCCCCCTCTCTGCCTTTACATGCCCATCTCGCAACGTCTGTTTTATTGCTTTACATAACACAGGCTAACTAAACTGTTTTTTACACATCAATCTTTCATTACGGCTCCGTTGTGAGCTCTCCTTAACAAGCTTTTAGGCTGAATAATGCACCGACCGGTGGCCAGCGGCCTCTGCTGCAGGTCTGTGAACATCAGCTGTGTGTGTATGCGAGTGTGTGTGGCTATTATCAGATTCACATTCTCGTAGGTCAGATTCATTTCCATAGCATTCACCCATCTGCTGCTGGCATCGCTGCGGACAGCTCTGTGGCCCTGGAGGGAGGTTGGAGCGTTAAGTGCCTTGCCCAAGGGTGCAAAGTAGGACATATGGGCAATTTCTCAATTAGTTAAGAAAACGACTGAAATTGTTAGAATTTCTCATGTGGCACTGTGAGCCGTTCTGTCTCGCTCCGTCGGGCAAAAATAACTAAATAGTGAAAGAAATTGTGAAGGTTAATGTGACTCCTCAGCATTAGTGGACTCAAACTAGCAGCGGGATCTATATTCTGTTAAAGTAGGAGCCGGCATCTGTTTCCTCAAACATGTTAACTTATTGTAAATCAATAGTCTGTGCCCCAAGGGAAAGGTCAAAAAGGTTTACGGCGGCTATAATGACTCTGTGGGGGATTACTGAGGTTGAGTTTGGATATATTTAGTAAATGTTTAACTCATCAATATGAGTCACTTCCAAAAACATTCTGGAATACATCCGTTCCTAGGTAAGTGACACCACATTGTCCATTCCCCAGTGTGTGAAATTCCTACAACAAGTACGTAAAATTATTTTTGGGGATGTCTCAAAAACCAGGCTTACTATCACCTTAAACAGTTGAAAATTTGAAAATCCAAGGATTATTTCTGTTGTTTTTTTTGTTTGTTTTGTTTTTTACAGTTTCTGGCTGTGATGAATGGTGTAATTTTTGGTAATTAAAAAAACCCACTGTGCCTTCCAAAGCAGCTGGCCAAAAATTTTGAAAGAAAATAAAAGTTAAAAAAACATAAGGCATGTTTTCTTTAAAAATTGGCAGTAAAAAAATCCAAAACAAAACAAAATACATCCATTTTAAGTTGTATACCCCTCCTCCAAAACCAAATTTAAAAAAGGCTCTTGAGATGCCCCCCCGATAAATAACGAGCAGTTCCTGTTTTATTTGAATATTCTATATTTAATAATCCAATCCTGTTTTTAATTCATTATTTTTTTCATAATGTATATTTAAAAAAGCTATTATATAGTAATAAAGTAATAAATACTGATTTTTCATCACCTTTTAAGTGTAATATGGTGTTAGTGTTGACCACTGTCCATGTAGAGTGACCTAGATTAGTTCAAAACATTATTCTTTTAGCATAAACCCTGATAATCAGTCATGCAAAGCTATTTTTAAGCTATATTTTATTATTTTAGAATACATATCTTTGAAATCACGGCTCACCTGATCTGTTTTTTTTTGCTTTTCGTTGTCATGAGTAAACTGAAAACGGCTATCAACCTCTGGTTTAAACGCCCTTAGCATTAAAATGCAACCCATCGTCTTTGTAGCTTCCGTGTTGTTCCCACTTCACGACCTCAAAGCACATGAACACAACAAAGTCAGAAGAATGACTTCCCAGGTGGGAAACTCCCACCTTCCAACATCACATGAACGCAGCATCTGTTCATAGATTTCCCTCCTCCCTCCCCGTCAGATCTACAGTTTAAACACGGGTGTATGCAACATGGTGAAGAGCAGCGAGCCCTGGCATGCCCTGTTTTCTGCAGAAACACATGCAGTTTAGATCAGAGCTCAAACTAGTTTCACTTCTCAGAAAGTGAAACTCAGACGGTCGCTGTCGCTGAGGCTGAAATGGCGCAGAAAGGTGAACAGCGGAAAACTTTTTCTTGTTTTATCTGTCGGGATCAACTGAAAGATCCAGTGACTATTCCCTGCAGACACAACTACTGCATGAACTGTATTAAAAGCTTCTGGGATCAGGAGGACGAGAAGCAAATCCACAGCTGCCCTCTGTGTCGGAAGAGCTTCACGCCGAGGCCTGCGCTGGTGAAAAACGCCACGTTAGCAGTTGTGGTGGAGATACTGCAGGAACCTGCTCCTGATGATCGCTGCTACGCCGCACCTGAAGATTTGGCCTTTGACAAACACCTCCAGCCTCATTACAACTCAGCACCATTAAAGAAACACAATCTGGTGGACCCATCAAAGAGGCTCCGAGAGAACATCTGCTCTCGTCACGATGAGGTGATGAATATGTTCTGCCGCACCGATCAGCAGTTTATCTGTTCTCTTTGCCCGGTGGACGAACATAAAGGCCACGACACAGTTTCAGCTGCAGCAGAGAGGACTGGCAGGCAGAGAGAGCTCGAGGTGAGTCGGCAAAACATCCAGCAGAGAATCCAGGACAGAGAGAGAGATGTGCAGCTGCTCCAACAGGCGGTGGAGGCCATCAATCGCTCTGTTGATGAAGCAGTGGGAAACAGTGTGAAGATGTTCGCTGAGCTGATCCGTCTCACGGAGAAGAGAAGCTCCGAGGTGAGGCAGGAGGTCAGATCGCAGCAGAAAACTGAAGTGAGTCGGGTCAAAGAGCTTCAGGAGGAGCTGGAGCAGGAGATCACCGAGCTGAAGAGGAGAGACGCTGAACTGGTGAAGCTCTCGCACACAGAAGATCACACCCAGTTTCTACACAGCTTCGCCTCACTGTCAGCACTCAGCGAATCCACATCCAGCATCAGTCTCCATCCTCTGCGCCAGTTTGAGAGTGTGACAGCGGCTGTGTCAGAAGTGAGAGATAAACTGCAGAACGTTCTGAGTGAGATGTTTGACGTGGACGTTTTACTGTCACAACTGAAGGCTAAGACCAGAGCTAAGTTCTTAAAGTGTTTCAGTAACCTCACATTTGATCCAAACACAGCACACACACACCTGTTGTTATCCGAGGGAGGCAGAAAAGCAACAAAAATGAGTCATAAACAACCTCATCCAAGTCACCCGGACAGATTCACCAAATATTGTCAGGTCCTGAGCAGAGAGAGTCTTACTGGACGTTGTTACTGGGAGGTGGAGTGGCAAGGAGGAGACGCTTGTGTAGCAGTCGCGTACAGTAATATCCGCAGAGCAGGGGGCTCCAATGAATGCAGATTTGGATACAACGACAAGTCTTGGGCGTTATATTGTATCAGTGGTGGAAATCACTTTTGGCACAACAATGTCCACACTCCAGTCTCAGGTCCTCAGTCCTCCAGAGTGGGAGTGTACCTGGATCACAGTGCAGGCGTTCTGTCCTTCTACAGCGTCTCTGAAACCATGACTCTGCTCCACACAGTCCAGACCACGTTCACTCAGCCTCTACACCATGGACTTTGGATTGACTTCTGGTCTGAGCTGTCCGAAGTCACCGCTGAGTTGTGTGAACCTAAATAGACAGAAGTCATTTAAAGGTCCGGTGTGCAGGATTTAGGGAGATACATTATAAGGTGTCTTGACTGTATGCTACTGTGAGACTATTGTGCAGCATCATGTAGGCAAGGCGGCTTTATTTGTTTGACGCATTTTATACAACAGGACAATTCAAAGTGCTTTACAGAGCAAAGGTCAGATGTTAGCAGGTTTTTTTTGTGCAGTGGGAATGAGGGTTTATTGTAGCAACACCCACATTCCCAACAACATGTATATGTTATATACACTGGTGAAACCGAATTAACCCCTTTAAAAGTCACACAATAACGCAAACAATAGTCTGGCTTTGAGATCGATATAATGGCTTAATTTTCCTGTTGGAAATCACTGTCTGACATTAAGATAAAGCTGTGAAAATACACTTAAATTGATATTGATTATTTTAGGTGGGACCTTTTTTTTAGCTGGTTAAAATACATTTTGTTGCTGACCCCCATCCACAGCAGTACATTGCTAAGTTTCCCACACAATCCCAATCCAAAAAACCTTTTAGCAAGTTAAACTGGACTTTCTGCTGCTTTTACCACAGTGCATTAAAGGAACTTACAAATGACATATAGTTCCCTTTTCAGTAGTGACACAAATCCAAATAGTGGCAGTAGTTAGTTACAAACTTATTATTGGTTATTTACATATGAAATAGTTAATACGAACCAATATGCAGGCAAGTTTAAACTATCTGATAGTTTTACATATTTGGGCATAAAAATATCATCTGAAATAGAAAATATTGTCTCTATTAATTAGAACCCTATTTTGGACCTCGTGGCTGAGCTGCTACAACGATGGACATCATTACTCATTTCCTTAATTGGATAAATTAACCTTCTTAAAATGAATATACTTCGGACATTTCTTTACTATTTCAGAATATACCACTGCACCTGTAAAAAAACTTCTTCCAAAAAATTACAAAGTCCCTCCCTGATTTTATCTGGAATAACAGGCGCCCACGACTAAAATCGTCTTTGCTATATTTACCATTTGATAGGGGAGGACTTCAGTGTCCCAGCCTGCAGTGGATTTATTGTTGTGAACACATTTGAAACATTTGCATTAGTTTGTTATCTGAAGAAAGCACAAGAGATGAGAAAACAAGCTCTTAATCAGGATAAACTGTAGATTTATAAACTTTGTAGAATTAATTCTTCACGGTAAAATTCATTTTTTTTGCAAGAATATTGGTCATAAATTATTTTGTAACTTTATTTTATTTGTGTATTTTTGTATTTTTTGCTGATATCTGTAAAACAAAGATGACCCATGCTTTGTATTGTGATGGTGTGTCGTAATTCCACATGTGAAGGGCCAAACTGACGTGACACAGAAATAAAAACTAACTACATTAGTACATTTGAAGCCTCCTGTCACTCTGTATCATAAAGTAAATGAAAGAATGACAATATATCTACTTTGGATTATAATTAAAGCTGGCTTAACCACATCCATCAGTTCAGAGTAGTGCAGCGAAATCCAGATCTGAACCTTTGATTTGTTAACCCTTTGCAGCAAGCACGAAATCAGCTGAAAGGACAAAAAAGCTTGATGGGTGTTGATGACATTTCAAGAGCAAAAACACTGAGACAGAACATCTTCACAACAGCAGCGCTACTATATATTCTGTCACATGTGCTATTTAAACATCATGAAAGAAAGATTTAGGCTTCAGCTTTAGTTTTGAAAACGATTCAGCAACAGAGAGGATCATCATATTTTCTCTTAAAGTGAAAAGTCACTTTACGTAGCCGTCAGATAAACTAAATCTGTTCCTTTAGCGACAGATGAGGTTTCCTGTGCGTGCAGTCTCGTCTGGAGCGTTATTTGTGCCATTTCACTGCTCTCTGATAGGCTGTTATGTAATGTTGTGTACACTTGCACACAACACCTCATAATGCTGCATGGGCACTTATGAATAAAGCCGACATTGTAACTTTGCATAATTTTGACAGAAACTGTGATAATTATTTTTGGAACACGGCTGCATTTGCATCAGCTTTGAGTAGAATCAGAAATGGCGGCAGACGGCGGATTATAAACAAGGTAATTATCTCAGGGTGTTGCGTGGTAAAGGCATACAAACAAAAAATCCTGCTAGACTGAAGATGCTCTGCTCACAAACACTAACTCTGTGTTTGGGTTTTGCCAAATGGGCTTCCCAGAGGTGATGTCAGCCTCATCAGGGCAGCCAATATTTTTAGTTTTCATTTTTAACAAATGTTTTTGTAAGCACTTAAGTTTCTCCCGATTTTATTTTTTTTACGTCGCCGTGAGGAATCGAGTTTATTGCTCAGCAGGTTGCACTTAAAACACCCACGGAGCTGACAGAGTCATCAGACGAGACAACCGAAAAACGGCTAGAATGAGTTAGAGGGAAAGTTCACTCTAATTTGTTTTTAATTACCTGGCTGCTGGCTCTAAACTGGCCACAGAACAAACAAATGAGTGTTGTAGAGTCCGAACAGGCCAAATACAGCGCTGCAATTTGTATCTATTTCAATCCAAAATGTTTTTGCTCGCAAGCTTCGAGTCATCTATATTCCATGATGTACGTCTGCCAAGAAACAGGTGATTTTGGAAGAAAAACTTCATCTTATGGCTCCCCGCTCTCTTCTCCTGTGGCCAGGTGCGTTTGTTTTATTGTCAGGCGCTGTCCTCATGCGCAGGGAGGCTGATGGGAGCAACTCTGCTGAATAAAACACAGGCGCTGATGTTAAAAGCTTCCTGCCAAAATGATTAGATCCTCCACCTCCTGAGGTGCAACAGTCACTGAGGTGTGTGTGTGTGTGTGTGTGTGTGTGGCAAGAGATGCATTCAGCTTTTAAACGCCTGGAGGATCCCCAACCACTTTGCACGCACACACACGCATGCACACACACATGCTTTTTTGTAAGGTGAACAGACATTCCTCAACGCACGCCTTTGTTCAAAAGGCTTTTTAATCACCCCTGTGTTGCTCTGCAGGGACTGAAACTGAGGCAGGAGTGTGTGTGTGTGTGTGTGTGTGTGTGTGTGTGTGTGTGTGTGTGTTGTCTCCACTTACAATGGTGTGTGTGTGACAGAGACCAGTAGGGAAATCACCAGGCGCAATCATGACCACACATCGCTGCTTTCTTTGTTTTATACCAGAGACTGACAGATATTTATCACAGCAGAACGACTTTGTCTCTGTCTCATTTTCTGAATCTCTCCGTCCGTCTCCATCTCTCTTGCGCGTTCTCTGTCTCCTCCACTTCTAAATCTACTTTCTCTCTGTCGTTTCCTCCCTTCTTCACAGCTGGAGCTCAGAACACTTTAACTAACTTCCAGACAGCAAACTTGCACGATTTAAGTGGTTGCATTTTTAATCAACTGTCATTTACTTCTCCTCTTTCTCCCTCTCAAGGTGTCCTCTTCTCCCCACTTCTTCTTCACAGGCATTACTACCTCACCTCCCTCCCCTCTCATTCTTTCTCTCCTCACCAACCTTTCTTTCTCGCTCCATCGTCCCAACTTTCCCCAGAGCCTCCTCTAACTTTCCTCCCTTTTTTTTTCGTCCTCTCTTAAAATTCTTCCCGGCTTGCTCTCTCTCTCTCTCCCTCTTCCTCTTTCTGTTTCTCAGATAAATGCATCAGTCGCTCCCACTCAGAGGATTGCCTCCCTTAGATCGTCTTGTGTGAGAGTGAGGTTGTACCCATCAGAGTCGGTCTCTGGAGGAATTCACTTTACACATGTGCTGCGGCGGTTCAGATCCGAGACTTATACATATTCATCGACGTAACTCTGCATATTTCCAAAAATGCGGAAAGTCTGATGTGTTCCTGTCCAACTTTATTAAGTTGTGTTACGTGCCGCTCTGTGTGGTGAGATGATGCAGAGCGGCGCTGGAGATTTAGTGGAGGGTAAACCAGTCTAAACTACCAGATTTTATTCGTGGAATACTATAAATCTGCAATAACTCTTTGTAGCTCCTGATTAGTGAAACAGTTTCCTCCAGTGCCTCAAAACATCTCTTCTAGCGATGCTGATTTATCAGTTTGAACTGTTAAAAAGTAGCATTTTGTGTTTAGTAACAATGGCCCTGATTTATCAATTCAGTGCAGATCCGAGCGGAGGAATCATCCTTTGAAAGGGTTCACTTGTGATTCATGAATCACTCTTAAGACAAGTGATTTAAGCACATTTTTGACCCGAGTTTTGAGCTCATTTTAGAGTCATATTGGATTTTAGCTTTGTCCGGCGTTGTTTTCCGTACAGTGTGCAGGGGGGAGCGAGCACCAATTATCTGCTTCTAAACGGCCGTCGGAAGGTCGGATGAATTTCTGACATGCAAGAAATTTTGGTCAGCCGACACCGACTCTCACACAACTGAAGCAGAGCATATAGCCCTAACATAGCTAACTCTGTGTGTGTATGTTGGGTTTAAATATGTTTTTAACTCATTCATAAGACATACCAGAATTGTAGATACAATTAGCCAGATTTTGCAATAGCGTCAATTAGTTAAATATATTAAGGGAGTTAATATTTAACACTGTCAGCTTGTTAGTTGGTTATCCGATTGAGACAGTCACTGTGCCAAAATCCACCAGTCAGTATCGGCCGGTGTTAATTTGAGACTCCCTCTGATCTGTCCAACTCTGTTAGCAGTGGTGCCGGCTTGTCTGGGCTTCAACCCACCTTAATCAGAGTCTGGATGTTTGTTTGTCAGTGGGAAATATAGGTTTTGGCAGTCAGTTTGTAATTGGCTATGCACCAGCAACTTAAAGCCAAGACAGAGCCTTATTACACAGGTTTTACTCCCTAAATCCCTCCCCAAATTGGCATTTCTTCCAGTGATCGTTAGTTGGAAATACAGTACGAGATGTTTGTGTTGTGAATGAGTGAATAAATGAGAGTATGCATGTGAAATAGTTAAGAAATAATCAAACATATTAACATTTGGTGAGAGAACAAAAGAAAAGAGAAACACAGAGCAGTGCTGTAGTGGAGGATTTTGCTCCCACATCTTTCTCCAGCAGTTTACACTCACTTATTGATCCAGATGCCACAGACATATACTGTATCACCTGGTGGAGACACTGTATACCCATCAGCAACATGCAGTCACTGTACACTACAGCACTGCAGTCGTTTCAGCCCAGTCTGTTGACTGGCATCCTAACACATCTTGTTCTTCGGAACAGAGACGATGGACGTGGCCTCGGTGCGGCAGATTTGCTAGGTGAACTGAAAGAAGCACGGAGTAAAAGCAGAGAGTTTGGAAGATGTTGCAGTACTAATGCAGCACAGAGCAGTGTTAATGGTTTAGAGAGCAGCAGCCCTGCATTTGTAAATACAACAATTTTAACTTTTCTGTGTGAAAAGGTCCAGAAACCCTTGTCTGTGACGTCATCAAGAGACTCTTTGTGAAGCTGCTCCATTGAAAATTAATGACTTTGTGGACCCAGCCTTAGTATGGAGGAATCCTTTGAACATAATGCATGAGAAAAATGTATGTATAGGTACATGGGAATATAGGTAGAGAGGTACATTAGTAAGTAGGTAGGTAGGTAATTACATAGGACCGGTGTCAAAACCTGCCCTCTTAAAGCAGCATTTCCCAAACCTCTCTCTGAGTACCACTTGTCTTTCATGTTTTTGATGTCTCTCTGCTACAGCCACTGCCAGCACATCCATATAGGCAAACTAGGCAGTTGCCCAGGGCAGCACTTTGGCAAGGATGGCAAAATGTGTGCCAACTATTCGTGAGTAAATTGCACATAAACCATAAACTCTTATCATACTAGGCTGCGTTTACTGTAAGCACAATGAATTGTTGAGACGTGTTTATCACACTGCATCTGCAGCCGCATCGCTGCCTCACATCCTGCCCCCAGCTCTCAACAGCCAATTTCAGCCAGGCCAACACTTTGATTGGAAACTTGTCTTTGGAAAAAAAAAACAATCGAGGATAAGGGAGCAGGTAACATTACTGAGTGAAAGTTTTCTGTGTGTTATTGTAGTTGGATGTTAACAAATGTAGAGTCTGAAAAGGCAAGCGTGGATGTTACATTTTACTTCTTTTGAATACGGTGTTAAATACTGGAAAATATGTCATCCTTAGCGGCCATGGAAAATAAGCTGACCATGAAAGTTTAATGAATCGAAAGAGCTGGACATTAATTTGGTCTTGCAAAACACTGTGTACACACCTGAAAGGCAGACCAAGCTTTATGTGCCCTCTAGTTTATATTATGATATTATAAAATTGTATTGTTTGGAAAAATGTGCTGTCATCACTGTGTGTATAGAATTTTGAACCAAGTTATTGAAGTTATTATGAAGATCTATTTGGTGCGTTATTTGTGTATGGATCCACCAAACGCCTGCATGATGAGACATGCATACTTTTTACATTGGTGACACTTCGAGCACGTGATTGTTGCACTGGCTATTTGCATTATGTGTAAGTCATATTGGTGTTTGTTGTTCCTGTTTCTTGCTTTATGTGGCATTTTCACCTTTGTGTGTTAATGCTGGTATGGAAGACTTCATTGCAAATAGAGGGGCAGCATAATTGTTTTTTGCCCAGAGCGGCCAAAATGCATGTGCCGGCCGTGGCTCCAGCACAGCTTATTCAAATGATCAGATTGTTATGAGCTCCTGAAGCTGCTTGCTGACAGACTGATCGTTTAATTCAGATGTGCTGCAGCAGGGAGAGAACTAAAACATGCAGGACAAGTGGTACGTGAGGAGAGGTTTGGGAAACGCTGCCTTAAAGTAATACCAAAAGAGTACTGAATTTGATATCTTTTTTTCCACCCTCATTTGATACCCATCATGTGAATAGAAGCTTTAGGTCACAGGCATGTGGAAAAAATTTCTAAAAGTTTTGGCGGTATCTTGGCACGATGAACTACTAACTCTGTCAAATAACACATCACATTAAATCAAAGAATACTTGCAGTGACTGACTGTGAGCAAAACCAAACAAATATTGATTTTTCTTTACATCTGGATACAAAAATGATACAATGACATGCGGATGGGTAGCATCAGGTTGAAATGCTGCCAGTAACGATGTAATATAATGAGCACAAAGGTCCCTGTAGGGCGGGCGGGTTGGTCGATGGAACAAATCCCAGACTTTCATGAGAGAGTAAGGTGTTTGCTTCCCATTTAATGTGATGGGTTTTTTTTCTACGTCTTACCATGTGCCTGTTTTTCCTAAACTAACTTCTTTCCTAATCCTAACCATCCGTGCCAGCATGTGCATTTGTTGAGGTCGCGGCATTGGTTGCCATTTTCTTCTGTTGCCTGAACATAACCACATGCAGCGTAATCCCACTATGTCCCTGGTTTGACATCATGGTAGCGACACCCTGGAACATCAACAGTAGATGCAGAAAGATACTTAATACAGCATCATATTTACACGTGGAAGTCCACTGCAAAGCGGAGATATGCGACGGCTCAGAATGAGAACCAGTTGTTATTTTAACTTTATATTCATTACGTGACGTCATTCATGGGGTGTTAATTTGTTAGATGCCATACAAACTACTGAATGTGGATTTTTTAAGATATCATACAAACCATTGTATGAGGATACATTGGTCAGAGATGGTCTTGTTGTGTTTAATCCTTGTTTTCAGCAAGAGCCTCGGGCAGTTAACGGATTGAGTCAAGAAAACAATTAGGACAATTATCAAACCTCTCCACAGAGTCCCAGTGGGCTCCATCATTTCTCTGATGTTTTTCTGCCTGTTGTAGAGACAGACATGCAGTATAAGAGTGCAACAAAATGCAACTACAGTTTGTCAGTATGACTGATTTCCTCCACAACTGCAAACTAACAGCGCGGCCACTCTTAAATGCAAACGAACAATATATGCTGGATAGTTCCTGCAGTCGAGGTGCAAACTCTGGGTGTTGATTGAAGTAGAAGACTCATTGATTGGTGCTGATTACTGTTGGATATGAAAGTGAATACCAAAGTATGCTTTACATATTATAGCAGAGCGGAGTGAGATGAGCGCTGTTGTTTAGAAGGCAAAATGCATTAAGTCAGCGTCCTGCGATGGCTGTGAATAATCTTTTACACAACAAGCAGCAAACAGTAGCAAAGCTGAATGTTAATTTGTTGCCGTTGGAACAGAAAAGGGGTGTAGACAAGACACAGCAATGAAGATATCAGTCCTCCTCTGCTGTGAAAATTATTGATTGACAGCAGCAACCAGCCGATTAAGTGAACTAAACCTGTGCAAAGATTCGGGGCTCAGAGAAGCAGCGAGTCTCCCTCATTCACTCTGCAATGTGGACAGCAGCAGCCACTGTGAATAATGAGATCAGCCCACTTTTATACTCTGTTGAACCTTTTTTTTTTTTTACAGTTATTGTAATTTGTGTATGCTAGTTAAGGGGGACGGTAATCCTTTTGTTAGCCCTCAGGTTACACTGCTGCAGGTGTGAGTGCATACCTGGTGTAGAGCTGCATTGATTTTCTAGGGAAATGTTGCTGTGGAGCGTGGAGGAACAACTAAAACGGCATACAAAGTGGAAGCGGATGTTCTGCTGACAAGGCGTATTGAGTGTAACCATAGCATGCTGCAACCATAGCAACATTTATTACCAACCAAAGATGGTAAATGGCTTGTTTGTCATATCTTGCTTTAGCTTTAATATGTGGCATTTCTTTTGACTTATTCTCCATGCATTAAGGAGAAAGTGACTTTAATCATGTCATATTATCATATTATTTAGTTCAGCCACTGGTCCTCTGGTGCACAAATGATCTGAATCAGCACTTCATGTTTGCCCTGATAGTAGAATGGGGTGTCACGCTGGCTCATTAGCATGTGTAAAGGATTTAAGCGTCCCATGAGGAGAATGAGGAGAAACGGCCATATTTCACTGCAGCGTGAATGCAGGCCGTGTGTTCCGGCTGCTCTTCGGATAAACTCCAGCTGTGACCTCGAACGTGTGGCGTATTGATGAATATTCATTCACCTACTGTCACGTATCGCCAGCCAGCAGGGGACAAAACAGTTTCTGATACTTTCTCATCCCGTCCTTTACCTTTAACACAGCTCCAAGATCATCCAGAGGTGGAGAGACGGGAGAGCATCTGCCTATTGAGCGATGAGGAGAAAAGGGATCCATATGGAGATAAAATACAAGTTTTTCTTTCATACGAGTTTCCTTTATGAGCACCTGCCCTGCAGTAGAGCGAGGCGAGCGAGAGAGTTGTAAAATGCCGCTACAAGCTCCAATTTGACCAATTTATATCAAACCAAAAAACACACACGCTTGCACCCACACATGCTCAGACCTCCCTGCTATTAAAGCCAATTTAATCACTGATCACAAGCCTTATCAGACTTAAAAGCCCTGCGTAAACTCCGAGGCTCGTTTTATTTCATCTCTGCTTTAGAGGGAAAGTTGTGCTAGTCCGCCTAGTTGGTATTAAACATCTCGCTCCTGCCAACTGTCTAATGCACCAAACGTATTAAGATCAGAGCTGGCTCATTCTGCAAGTGCAATAACTTCTGCAGAGTTGTGCTGATGGCTTGTTGGTATAAATACAGCATTGGCCCAATCGTGACAAAGTAATTCTTCCTGCTGTTTACGTTACTAACAATATATTTGGCGAAAAGAGGAAAAGTAAGATAAAGAAAAGATTTTCATCTCATTATTATTATTGTTTATTTGTGTTTGAACATTCAGTAATACCTTACTTGATTTTCAAGAGTACTTTGTGACAATAAAATATACACTTAAATCAGTTAAAAACAAGACTTTAACTTTATGAATATTTCTTTTTAATTAATTTATGAAGTATTTCACTGCTTGGGAGATGGTCTCTCAACAAAATGAGTCTGTCAATGTGATAGAGACCTGCAAATACTTTTGGAATTGGTGCTACATGACAGCATTAGTTACTGATAAAGATTTTTGCATAAAATCATAGGTAGAGTTTAGAAAATATGATTTTTTATTCTAAATTGACAACTATTCAACAGTTAAGTCTTTTTCTATTTTTATAAATATGTTTTAGTTTTTGGGTTTTTTTTTTCTTCTTAAATATGTATATATATATATAGTTTTAGGGGGGTTTTTTTCTTCTTTTTTTCAAACATAATTTTGGGTTGAGTCTGGAGGTGTTTTCCCTATTTTTTTTTTTTTTTTAATTTTTTAAAAAATTTTTCTGCATTGGGTACTTTTACCTTAAGTACTTTAAGTACATGCTCCTAATTATACTTACTTTTAATTAAGAAACATTTTCAATGCTGGACTTTTACTTGTAACAAGTATTTTCACAGTGTAGTATTAGTACTTTCACTTAGGTGAAGGATCTGAATACTTCTTCCACCACTGGTGACATTATGAAAGGGTCTAGTTGTCCACTCAAAGCTCTTTACATCTCTCATCCTTTTCTGTACTTATAAATAGTGTCTTTTACTCAGCATGAGTCTCTTTTGAAAATAGCAGGCTAATGAAGAGATGACAGAGAGAAAGGATTGAGATGAGAGGTGTGCGTCATATAGCAGATAGGAACATTGCATTCTGTATGTACAGTCTTCTGTCTCATTCTTTTCACACTAAAGTTATTTCATAAAATGGGTTTGCAAACGCATCTTATCTTCTGCCCTTCAGTCTTTTATGCTTTAGCTGTCGTTGAATTTGCTGGTGAATGTTTTACTGAAATAAAAGTTAATGTCATGTACAAAGTCTTAATTTGCTTTCACACCTGCTCAGAAGTTGAGGTCAGTTGGTCATGAACACAGATTTAAAAAAAAAGAGATAAATATTTTTCCACACTTCCATCCAGATTTAGTGCAAAATTTCGAATAATTTCCAGAACATATGTAAGAGAAAATGCTATCTTTTTTTCCCATTCACTACTGTTGCACAGACATCAGGGGCTGGCTGCAACAAGATTTCCATACAGATGCTATTCAGCTATTGCAGAACAGTGCAATGAAATTGAAGAAAGTCTCATCTCAATTATAAATTAAATTATAAAGTGCAAGTACCTCAAAACTTTTCCTTTGACACCATGTTCAGACTCACACAGTTACACACATTCACACCTGGAGGCTGCCTTGGAAAACCACAGTCTAATTCAAGCAGCAACCTCCGGAAATGAGGTTGGAAATGCCAAAAAACTGCAGTTCATTGAATAAGCATAGATCTCCATGTTAAAATTCACATCTTTACAGTTGAAATAAACATGTTTACCCTGCTTTTTTACCTCTATACCTCATTGTCCATATCCGTAATTTTAGCTAGCTGATATACACAAAGAGAGAGACAGAACGCACGGAGAAAATGAAGAAACGCATGGCGCAAACATTAAATATCAACTTACATTACAGCTACATTACATCGACCACTGAAAGGTTATCCACAGAGGATTACTTTAACAATTTCATTATACACAACAAAATTCCATGACTTCTCCAAAACTTTTCACTAATACCTTGATTTTTCCAGGCGTGGGAAATGTTATTTCGAAATTCCATGACTTTTCCAGGTTTGCATGTCCGTGGAAAACCTGTATATACACTAGTTCACATTCATGCATCCATAGTTTAAGTCCAATAATATAATATAGATTATAAGATAATATTCTGCCATTATGCAAAGTGAGTACTTTACTTTTGGTGCTTGGATGTAAATACTTGTGTACTCTTTAAAATACTGATTCGGGTCTTTTACGACAGTATTTCTAACTTTTCATGCCACTGGTAAATGTATTTATTTCCTTGCCACCTCTTGTGAGTGTTCATATTTGGTTAAAAAAACAACATTTTGTGTGCCTGTTAAATCCAACAGCATCACTGCTCGACCCACGATGCAAAAAAGGTAAACTCAACAACAGCGTAGACCCACTTGTAAATAAATGAATACAATTAACAAATAACTCTGTTTGCATACTACCTTTCCTAACAGTGTTAAAAAACAGTTCAGAAGTTCTTCACAGATTATCATGTAAAACGGAAAAGAACAAAGGTCAGTAATCAGCAGAGGGAATTAAACGTCTCTTTTATTTCTTTCTCTATCTGTTCTGCATCAGTGATGTCATAGGGGCTTATCTGGGGTTGGCAGAGTTTATATGAATAACGCATTAATTTTAACTCTGTGAAACACTTCTGTGTGGATAAAACATGAGCCGTAATCTGAACAGTTGTCATCTGAGGAGGAGGAAAAGGAGTCCTGTGTGGGAGGAACTTCAGAACGAGGCTTCAAACGACTAGAAAATTAAGTTTATGTCTCTGTCTCTGCCGTACATCTTTTCATGGTAACAAGCGTGGAAGGGGCCCACAGACGCTCTCTGTGCACTTCTCACCCTTTTCACAGGTTGCACACTATTCCAAGTAGGTTACCTGAACCTTTCTTTAACCAAGGACCTGCTGATTGGACGCCTTTCTTTTTCCTTTTATTTTTTTCCTCCTCACTTCATTCTATTCCTTTCTGGGCTCCTGCCCCTCCTGTACGGTGATAAGAGGCACTGAGACAGCAAACACACACACACACACACAAACGCACAGAGGTGTTAATGGAAAGGAACTGCAGAGCAGGTTTCCCAGTCACGTTGAAGAAGAGTCACCTGACCTGGACCAGTCTAATTATAAAGTGTTGTTGTTCACTTCTGGTCCCATGAACACACAGGCAGCCAGAGCAACACACACATACACACACACACCCACACACACACACACACACACACACACACACACTTGCATTAATATGCATAGAAGGATGTACTGTATACAGGCCGTGTACGTGAACATGCATACACTAATTTGTCTGTATTTTGTGTTTTTAATGAATTACTCAAGAAAACACAGATACTGGAGCAATACTCTCTCTCTCTCTATCTCTCTCTCTTTTACACACACACACACACACACACACACACACACACACACACGTAAACACTCTCCACAGTCTCAATGGGATGGTGTATTGCATGCAATGAGGGCACCCTGAGTACCATCATTAGCTCTATACATGTTTTCAAGATGAGGCACGTCAGAGGCGGAAGTTCCCATAGTGAAAGTTACCATAGCCTCAAATAAACATCTGCTCCTACGTGATGTGCATGTGATCTTATGTGATGTGCTTGTGTGTGTGTGTGTGTGTGTGTGTGTGTGTGTGTGTGTGTGTGTGTGGGTGTGTGTGTGTGTGGGTGTATGTGTGAGTGTGTGTGTGTGTGTGTGTGTGGGTGTGGGGGATCAGAAGGAGGAGCCATGTTCATCATTCAGGGATAGATTGACAACTGAAGAAAAATAGCTGCAGGACTAATCAATTTGAATGTGTTCCCCTGAGAAACTGCTGTGTGTGTGTGTGTGTGTGTGTGTGTGTGTGTGTGTTTGTGTTTGTGTTTGTGTATAGGCACGTGTGTATAGGTGTGTGTGTGTGTGTGTGTGTGTTTGTCAGGTGAGGTGAGCAGCAGGCATCAGCAGCATTTCAGTCCAGTCAGCAGTGATCTTGCCAGCCTCTGTACGACCAGACTCATGAATAGATCAGTACATTGTGTGCGTGTGTGTGTGTGTGTGTGTGTGTGTGTGTGTGTGTGTGTGTGTGTGTGTGTGTGAGTGTGTGTGCACGCACGCATGCGTGTGTGTGTACTACTGTGTGTGTTAGGGATGTGTCTCGAGACCATCTGCATCCTATTTTCTCAAAGACTTTACATTATGGTGACTGTGAGTCCATCTCATGTCCTGGACGTCGGAGTGTGTATCAGGGCAGCAGCCCTCTGCCGGCTCTGTGCTGTCAGCGGGGCGTCGCTGTGTTCTCGCTGCTCTGCACACAGCACGCCGCTTTGAAAGTGGAGCAGAGGGGAAAAGAAGAACTTTGATGTTTTTTCACTGCACGCTCAAATGTAAACAACACCTGAGCTGAAACTACGGCACGAACACTGGTAGAGTTGGTAGAACGGCAAAAATTCATGAAGAGAGTTTGACATCAGCGAGCTCACTTTTCCCGAGCGTGCGTGCTCCGTGAGCGGTTTCACGCAGAGACGCATGTTAGAGTTGTTTCCCGTCAACAAAGTTGTGGTACAGGCAAGCTCGAGTTTGCTGACACCACGAACTGTACATAACAGACTGTTCTAAGGAACCATTTGTATATTATCCTACAAAAAGTGGTGCAGAACATTTTGTATCTAACCAAAGGCTGCGATCACATGATCAAAGTGCTGAGTAATGGTGAGTAAAAAAAGAAGTGATATATTTCAGTGATCCATATGGGCCTGTAATCAAGATTTGAATAGGTGTTGACACTGAAAGCAAAACACTAACAGTGGAGTGTTGTTTTTTGGCTTCAGTGTGGCTGGTGGTGATACCTGTTGTCTGTGACTGAGTGGAGGAGTCACACTGTAGCAGAGGTATGAAGTCGACATGTGCTTCAGTGTGTCAGAAGTCATTTAGCAGAATCCATTTACTCGTACCACACATCGAGAATCTGATTTTCAGGTTGACTGGTGGATTGTTCTGCTTAGTCTGGTGTGAAACGCTACATGCTGCTGCTCGTTTGATTGATTTGTTTCAGTTGAAACCAAACGTATAATTCAGAGTAAGTCCTCTCAGGCCTTAAAGCTTTGCTTTGATCACTAGCTTGACTAGAAGCAAATGGAAATGACATTGACCTTCAAGCTCATTTGATGGCAGCGCTTTTCTGGCAGAACAGAAAAGTTTTAGTCAAAGCTTTTGTTGTAAAGGTTCTTAGCTTTCTTGCCCATGTTTGTGTGGTTATATGAACTTTTCTGTCAATATTCATGGTCCCCAGAGGATGAAAATTATTTTTGTGACCTCCTGACCTTACTTGTAGCCATCAGCCAAAATGCTCATTTGTGAACAAGACATTTTGAAATGTTATGTGTAAATATGTAGGCTTGAAACATTAAATGTATTCACAATGTTCTCATCTTAAGGATATCTTACGGCTGTTTCACCAAGACATTTGTTTGGATGTTTCCTGGCAAACAAATCCCTCCTTGTTTCAGTGACCCTGTGAGCATATCTGCACATAACTGCATGCAAATAAGTAGTTTTGTTGCCTAAACCTAACTGGGACAGTTTCACAGCATAAGACCATGTTTTTGAGGGATACTCAACTTACTTTTCTTGGGGGCCATTGTTGCAAAATGACAGGAGGCCGGGGCCAGTAGCAGTAGCTATGTTTCTAGGATTTTAGGATGTTTCTGTGATTTTAGGACATTTCTCAGATTTTAGGATGTTTTTAGACTTTAGAAACATTTCCTGCATTTAAGGACATTTCTAGGACTTGAAGATATTTCTAGAATTTTAACATATTTTGTAGGATTTTTGGATATTTGTTTGATTTTCTAATAGTTCTAGGATTTAAAAAAATATATATAATTTTTTTTTTGCCTTTTTTTGACAGGACAGGATGTAGGCGTGCTCCTGTGGCAAAGACATTGCCTTTTTACATGGGGCACCAGTTCTATCCACTGAGCTACTGGGCACCCAACATTTTTAGGATTTTAGGATGTTTCTAGGATTTAGGGACATTTCTTGGATTTTAGGACTTCTCTAAGATTCTGGCACATTTCTAGGATTTTTGGACATTCTTAGATTTCAGGACATTTATAGACTTTTAGGATGTTTCTTAGAGTTTAGGACATTTCTAGGATTTTACGACATTTCTAGTATTTTAGGACAATATTCAGATTTTAGGACATTTCTGGGATTTAAGGACATTTCTAGGATTTTAGGACATAGGGACTTATCTAGGACCTCTGTCAGGAATATGGGGTAATCCTCCTCTGGTACTTTTTTGATAAGCAATCCCGATTTTATGCTGCTTTATGCACTCTGGCTGGCACCTAATGTATACTTAAAGTACCCGGCACCCTATCAGGGGCCAGATTTGGCCCCTGATAGGGTGCCTCAACTTACAGCCTGCCGGCTGTAAGTTGAGGAAAACTTTGTGGATGTGACAAAGCTTCTGTATTTGACATCCTGGGGTGAGAATGGGTTGGTACTCTGGGTGTGTATGTACACTGTGATATTACTGTTGGGTGTCGTTAGAGGTGCAACAAAGCACACCTCTTACCACATCATCAACACTGATCACTATTGCTGGATATAAACACACACACACACACAAAAAGGTGGAAACAGCTGACACAGTGAACACAGGTGTGAAGTAGTATACATCCTGTGGTGCTAAAGAATGGGATTCATGGAAAAAATAGCTCAATTACAGGCTTTCATAACAAGTGAGTCAACCTGTCACAGTGGGTAAAACTGCATGTGTTTAACATTGCCCTTTAATAAATTCAAGGCCTTGAATCACATATTTGAGCAAAACACGTACTGCTCTAACAGTCACTCTGTATACCGACCTGTCAGGGTGAATCTTAAATCAAGAGAAAGTAGAATCCAGCATATACTTTTTATGTTTTTCGTGATAAAAAAAATCTACTCTGAGAAACGCCTTTTAATAAGTGCAGTAGAATTTGAAAGTGCCGATGGAAGACGCAGGGAGAAAAGGTGAGCTGTCTGGCATCTCCGAGACAACAATCAAAGACATTAAAAAAGAAGAGAGTCTCTTTGAGTTTCCCAAACAATCTTAATAAAAGTGAACACTTCGCAAAGATCAACAAACGTGTCACATCTTTCAAAACAACGGCATGAAATGCATAGCACAGTATCACTGCATATTTCTTACTTAAATTTGATTGATATAGTTTTGTTTCTTGAATATACATGTCACGCTAACTGCGGAGGTTTTTCTTCTGAAGCTACAAACACAGCAGAAATACTTTAAACTATTTCTCTCAGGCCAGAAAAAAAGGAACTGTTTAGGCGAATAGTTTTACATGCTTTTCAAGAAATACAAAGGTATATATAATATTTTCTTTTTAGGATGCCCCCTCCCCCGTTACAGGGTTTTTTCTTTCAGGAGTTTTTCCTTAGGTGATGTGAGGGTCTAAGGGCAGAGGGATGTCGTATGCTCCGAAGCCCTCTGAGGCAAAGCGTGTTTTGTGAAAATGGGTTTTATAAATAAAATTGACTTTACTTGACTTGACTTATCTTTCTCTTATTAACAAGAAATACAGTGAAATCAACAATATATTGATCTCCAAGCCTGATATATCTTATTCGTCTTCTTCCATAGAGCTTAATTGTTGTCTTTAATGTGTTTAAAACACATAAATCAGCCACACAGTTGCACTGGATAACATGCTCCTTCATCACTACTGAAACTGGAATGATGGTAATGCTAAGATTTCACATACTGTATGTCCTCATGCTACCATAAATACCTACTACTGTAACATGCCAAATGTGTATTGATTAGGGCTGTAAAATGAGTCATTTTTTATTTTTTGAAAATCGCATTTTGTGCACAAAGGGATATGAGTGTGTGTCATACTAAAAAGGGCCCTAATGGTTAAAAAGGCCAAACCAAACTGCTGCTTGATTCTCTCCTAAATTTGTGTTTGCACATGAGACGGTAAAGAAATATTAAGGAGAACAGATTGTATGCACCGTAATCATTTTTGAGCTCTTTTATTTTCTTTGAGAGAAAATGAATATAGAGAAGTAGCGTTTGGTTGTGCGGCTTACTGGAAAGAAACGGCTCACAACTGGAAATGTTGCCAATGCGGAAAATGAAGTGTTGCATTTCTTTTCCCCCAAAGTATTTGAAACTTGGATTTAGTTTCACCTCCTGGGCAGAGCCAAATCTGCTGCCCACTTTGCCAGGTTGGTTCTCTTTTTTGAGAAACTTTGGCAAAACACTGCAGTGCTCAGCTGTTTCAGGACATCATTTTCTCCTGTTTTTAAAAAAAGTTTACATCTTCAGTGGGAATAAATGGACTGAGGGAGACAAGAGACAGACTATCACGCTATTAGTCTTTTCATGCGATTTGTTGACGATAACAAAAAATATTGGATAACACCCTGTCTTATCCTTCAACATTTGTCATATAGATATTATACCCCGCTGTATTGGGTGCAGTGAGAGCAACATTTCCTGACATCAATAGTCCTAAACAATTCTGCCAAACAAATACTATTTATCAATGCAATTTATCAACCTCTTCAGAAAAATGCCTTTCCACACTCCTTCATCTCTTTTTATCCTTTTCATCTCTCTCCGATCGCAATCAAGTCTGCAAAGCCGAGAGATTTCTCTCACTGTCCATATCAATCAGTCACTCCACCTCTCTGCTCCTCCTGCTCTCTCTCTCTCTCTGAGCTCAGTCTTAGTTCAGATATCAAATATTAATCAAGGCAGGTTGAGAAGTAGTTGATCAGCTGTCCCTTCATTGATCTGCCTGCTCCCCTCAGCACTTATGTGTCCCAGCAGCTGGAGTTATACTTCTAATAAGCATTTGTAGTTTCAAGTATGTTTCTCTTTCTCTTTCTCTGTCTTGGATGTATTTTTCCATACGTCCACATTTCAGTTTCTTTTCCACTGAGCACCTCTGTTCTTGTTATCATGTGTCTTCATGCCGTGAAGCAGCACGTTAAAAGCTGTGATATTTCAATTCCAAGATTCAAACCAGCCGTCTGACGCTCAGCCCCGCTAGTGTTAAAAAAAGTCCATTCAAATTCAGCGAGTGAGCAGACATCGGCACTAACCTTGGCAGATTCTTGCCACTGACTAATGGGGAAAGTCCGTCAAGAGTGTTAATAATTCTCTGTGGACCCAAATTATTTAAATTTCGAGCTGGCTATATCCTTGACTCATTCAATGATTTATTTTCCTCCCCAACATGCACTAAGCAGGAATCAGGGTCCGACCGTGCACAACCTGGATGCACACCGCCTCATCATTTAGTAACAAACAGGCCGTTGGCCCTTTTTGATCCTGTGAGCTTTTTCCAAGAACCTTTTGAGGAGCCTCACCTGCATTTTAACGGCATTAATCTATGACTGCTTTGATTTCTGCGCCACAATTCTAACACAAAAGAAGCTGGCAAATGTTAGTGGCACCTAGATGTCTGTAGCCAACAACAGGTCGTGTCCACTGCTGGAACTCGTGCTGGTTTTATGGGGTCTCGCCTGTTTGATGCATGTCTTTACTGCAGGAACTGCACCTGTAGGACAACTTTTGAGAACTTTTATTGGGGTGAAAAAAGTCCCTGCCTCGGATTAGGTAGTGCACTGTGCCTCTGAAAGTAAGTGCTGGTGCAGATTGGGGTTAACTTGGTGCTGTTTGGATATATCTTAAGACGGCAGTGGACGTCAGCAAAACAAGCACACTGCGTTCATGTGGTGTCGGAATAATCCAAATGACAACTTTCTCACTCCCATGAACGGCCTGTCACGTCAGAAAACAACTCGCCAACTGGGAAATAATTTCATGACATAACTTGACAGTATGTATATGCTGCTTTTCAGTGATGTGAGGGAGCAAGGCTCTAAGGTTGGCGATGTCAGTCTGTTGGTTCAGTTGAGCTGTCACTTTGGCCCAGACTGAAATATCTCAACAGCTTTTCAATTGATTGCTGTGAAATTTAGTCCAGACAGTCATGCTTCCCAGAGAATGAATCCCACTGATGTCGATGATCCCCTCACTGAACTCAAGTGTTCTTGAGTTGTTGAGTTTTGATCCCAGGACTCTTTGGTTGAAAAGAGTAAATAAATACATAAAAAAACTGTGGATAGTTCACGGGCTCCTCACATAAAGTACATGCCTTTATGTGAGAGCGAGCAGAGGAGCGTATAAACTCTATACAGTAAAGGCTATTCAATCCTCTCCAGAGATTCTTATTGCAGTGAAGCCTCAGTATTAAAGCAACCAGACATTAGAGCTAAGCATCGCCGTCCTGTCGGACCCCCCGGTGACCTCAGTGCGAGGTGGAGAAGGCTCAATCAAGCCCTGCAAACAGATCATTAGTTTACAAGCCAAAACAGGAACAACAAATTCCTGCCAATTGAACAGATGTGCTTCCCTGCCTTGATTTCCCAACTGCACCCCATGAACTCATTTCAGTTTTGAATAGCGGCTTGTGGAGGTAATCATACAGAACATCTCTGAGGACCTCTTTCAAAGAACTGTAGAAATGCAAATGAGTGCGTCCTGGGACTTTCTTATACCCTGTTGGTATACATTTTATCATCATAATGGGGCTGAATTACACACAATTCATACATACATGCTGCAACAATAATTACGGGCTTGTTGGCACTTCGAGATGGTTCTACTGTTTAAGAAATATACTTCATCTAGAGAATTTAATTTTGGAAGAAATTGCAGTGGGATTTGCTGGCTGTTGAAAAGCTGATCTGACCTGCGTTTCTTCATGCACAGTAGCTGGAAGCTGAACAGTATTCTGGTTTAACTTTATATGAAGGCGCACTTCAGGAGTGGGAATAGTGGGAAAGAAGTAAAGGTTGCAAAGTTTAGTGTAATGAAAGGTGTTGAAATGAGGGTGTCAGTGTAATCCCTGGGACATATTCCATGTGTGAGCAGCGTGTGAGCGTCTCTGAACCTGTTGCTCTTTAAATTTTTGTAATTGAAAGTAAAAGTACAAGTGAATTATGTTATTAAAAAACCAAGAGGTTGTAATTTTTAAGATTATGAAGTTTATTTCTTCATAACATAAGCACCTGGTGGCATGGTGGATAGAGCGGGCGCCCCATGTACAGAGGCTGTGTCCTCGCTTCGATTCCAGCCTCGGCCCTTTGCTGCGTATCACCCAATCTCTCTCCCCCTTTCACACTTGTGCTGTCCTATCAATTAAAGGCAAAAACATCCAAAAAAATATCTTAAAAAATGGAGCCTGCATTACACTTAGACAAAGGTCTTTATTTTGCAACTTAAAAGATTTCAAGAACAAAATCCACTTTTTCTCTTCTATTTTTTGATTTATCCCTCCTTCCTTCCCTCTTTTGTGGCAAGTAAACTAAAATGTGTGGGGTAACTGTGGTGGAGTAAAAGTATACATTTATTTAGGAAATAATAATAATAAATTATAATACATTTTATCTATGGGCGCCTTTCAGGACACTCAAGGTCACCTTAAAAAAAGCAAAAGCAATAAAACAGCATAAAATCACATATCATAAATGTCGCCAAATAACATAAAGTGAAAAAGGTTTTTAAAAATACGTCAAAGTTCAACAACAGTGAATTACAGAGAATAGACAAGTGTAGTGGAGTAAAATTAAAAGTTGACAGAAATATAAAAATTCAATTAAAATACATATAATCCCAAACAATACTTAGTACAAAGTATTCTGACTTCATTACATAACACCAATGGTCAAAGGTCAAGGTCGCAGTGACCTCAAAATTCCCCGTTTTTGGCCATAACTCAAGGATGTATGTGCTGATTGGTTAAAGTTATTTCATTTTATATCCAAAAGGTCAAAACCACTGTGACATGATATTTTTTTTGGCCATTATTCAATGTCATATCTCAGGAACAGGAGGGGAGACGTATGATCAGATACTGAATTAATGACACTAATCTTGGAGTGTCCATCTTAAAACTGTGCTGATTGTAAAGACCTGGAAGATGTGTTTGAAGCATCCGCATTTTTTAATTAGTAGCTTCTTTGCAGCAACATCCATACTTAAAGCACACAGCGTACACACATATGAGTCCGGACAAAGTTGAATGTTTACTGCAACTGGACTGGTTTGCAGAGGCATAGAACCTCGAGGCGGTGACTCTAGTTTATACAAGAGTGAGATGAGAATATTGATATCGATCTCGTGTCTGTGT
This sequence comes from Plectropomus leopardus, assembly GCF_008729295.1. Classification (NCBI taxonomy): domain Eukaryota; kingdom Metazoa; phylum Chordata; class Actinopteri; order Perciformes; family Serranidae; genus Plectropomus; species Plectropomus leopardus. Next base: position 30,445,906 of record NC_056473.1, read on the forward strand.
GCTGAGCGCGGAGCTGGAGGCAGGATGTCGTTAGCATAGGTTAGCATAAAGACTGAAGGCTGAGGAAAGAACTAGGAGCAGGGACTGAGCGCAGCATCTCAGAGTTGTGTCGTCAGAGTAAGGTGCCAGATTTCATTCATTTATTCTTTTATTTGTTCTGCTCATGTTAATGTGCAACAATCAGAATTAAATTCAGGACAACTCTTGTACACAACGCACGAACAAAAAGGGAGCAGGGAGAAGAAAAAATCGTATTTAACCTGCCCCTTTCTCAAAACCTATACAAACCAACATAAAAATGCATACATAGAGAAGAATCAGGAGCCATACTACTAAGTCAAGTACCCGACAGTTTCATATTGTCTAATTTTTCTTTCTTTATACATTCTCCTATACCGAAAATATTATTGCAACATATTTAATCTTTATGCAGAAAATTCCAGAGTAGCCTGAGCAGTGTAGCCTGTGCAAACAGGTGCTTAAAGTGAAATTTCCTTCTATGTTCCTCGTCCTCTGAAATAAACAAAAACAACAACAAAAAAACAAACATGAGGAACATAGCCAGGCATTATGACAGTCGTCATATCTGGATAACAGACATACCATGTTATGGGTTATAAGCATGAGGCCTATTACAGCACTTAATAAATAACATATCATTTACCTTAATTAAAAAACAGACAGTAAAAAGAGCGAACCAGCAAACACATTCCTTATTCCAAAATATATGTTTTCCATTTTGTCCGTCCTGCATGTCCTTTCTCCTTTCTCAGCAGAAAAGTCAGTCTTCAATAATTTCAAGCCAGTTATCTACTGTAGCCGTGTCGGTTTGTAGCCACTGATGAGTTATCTCTTTTTTTCTTTTTTGTGTTGCTGCCACTGTAAATATTTTCAATAGGTATCTATGTATCATTGCTTGTTATTGCTTCTGGCAGGTGGCCCAAGTAAAGTGTCACGTATGTCAGTGGGATCTGCAACCCAAGAATCTGCGGCATGATTTCCCTGATATTTCCGAAAACCAACTGTATAAAAACAAACAACTTTTGTACATTTTTAGGTCTGCTTTTTTCTCCCCACATATATATATATATATATATATATATATATATATATATATATATCTAATAGTGTTTGTAACTTAACATCATCTTTAAGGTTCAATAATCCTGATCAGTCTGTGCCTGTACAGAGAAGAAAACTGAAAGCTGTTCTCACTGACCTGACTTGTAGCCAGAGACGCCGCAGACAGTGAAGGGTAGATGGATGTGTTAGGGGGGATTTTTTAATGTGGGATAATTGTTGTTCCTTTGCGTAGGACAGTAGGTGGGTTTCCATTAACCCTCAAATTACGCAAATTGAAATTGTGAATATGAAATATGCGTAATGGAAACATGTCAATTTAAAAAAAAAAACTCCCATTCATCATTTATCAGTTTTTACGCTTGTGTGAGGTGGTATTTCAGGCGATTCAAAAAAGCCATATTTGGCAAAACTGCAGTAAAAGTGCAATTTTTTGGCTTTTATAAGTCAAATGATGTTATGGCTGTGCAGGAGGAGCTACATAGGTGGTTTTGCATCGCTTAACTCTTCAAAAGTTGAGCAAATCATGGGGAAGTTTTGAATCCACAATTCCTCTATGAATTTGTGGACTATCACCTCCAAGAAATCCCTCATATGTGGCCGCTCCCACATATAAGGCTTGCCTTCACATTATCACTCGCATAACACGCCTACGTTATCTTTGATTGGAAATAATGACGACAAGTGCAGTGACTGCAATAGAAATAAACCTACAAATGCTTTGAACACCCATCATCATGCTTCTTGTTATCACGAGAGGAGAAGTTGCATAACATCTTTCAATGAAAAGACAGTCATCTCGTAACTGTGTTTTATCGACATTTCGAAATATCCCTTAAGTTTTGTGCAAATCTGCTATGACAACCCACCTTGTGAAATCTCATCTGTTAGAAAAAAAAATGTTTTGCCCATTCAATCTCCCAAATCTCCCTCAGCAACTCCTGCTTTGCTCATTACTACATCTAGCATTTTTGGGCACTTTGTTCTCTCCTACCCCATCAACTCCACCTCCACATCTTTTCTTCTCACACCTGTCTTCTTTTCGCCTTCGCCAGCCATTTTTCCTCCTCAGGTCTTCATTAAAACTTCATGGAGATGAGTGAAGCCAATAATCTTCAGGCCCCATGAACAACCCTGCCTGAAATCAATAGTTTTCCTAGAGAAAACAACAACAACACAAAGAGAGTCGGGGGTAGGCAGAAGGTCTGGTTTATTAAATATTAACCAGCAGGCCTCTGGGGAGAGGGGGAAGAGTTGTGGTGATGCAGTGTCTGACCCAATTAGCATCTCCTGTTCACCTGCCAGGCTCCACTCTGACTTTTACTTGTCACGACAAGCCACTTCTGGAAAAGTCACACTCTTCAGCAGCGTTATCCTCGCCGCCTTGTACACTAATCATGACATGATGCATCTGTGCCTGTCACACTCTTGAAGAGGGCCATCTTAGCTCAGTGAAAAATCGGTCACTACCAGCTCCAAAATGATCTACTTCTACCGGAGAGCCGGCTGTCAACAAGTCAGGATGAGGCTCCGCTGGGATGAGCTAACTCTTCAGTAACATTGTCTCAGCTTTCTGTGTTTCCAGTCGTGCGGCTCTTCTGGGACTGTGTCACAGTTTAGCTACATTTAAAACGGCTGATTTTTACATTGACGGAGGAGTCAAACTTTTCATTTACCCATTGAAAAACACTTTTTTTTAATCATTCTCAAAAAATTCACCAAATTACATAAAATGATGAAATGCTGGGCCTCATGCAGAACAATTTTCTGAAATTTATCATACATTTTCTCTATTAATTTTCTGGTAAGAGAAAATAGAGAGAATTCAATTCCAGATGCACCGAATTTTCTTAGCCAACCAAATCTGCTCTTACCCAGGTGTGCTCAATGATGAATCCCACCTGATCATAAATCACCTATTAGCACAGTTAACACCCCCTAAAAAAATTATTTACACCAAAAAAGGCTGTAAGAAGAATTTCTTCCAAGTAAAATTAATGTAGGCCTACCGTTTAATTAACTTAAACAAAGTAAATGTGATTTCAAGGAAATACAATGAAGTATTAAAAGTAAAATTACACATGTAAAAAAGTTTAAATAGACTTAATAAATCAAAATGATTAAAAGAAAAAGCAGCATATACCTGAAATTACAGTAATAGGGATCAATGCACCAAGTATAGTATAGTATAGTATCACTTTAGCCCTGAAATGTAATAATCCAGTCATTATAATTTATTCTAAAACCTCAACTAAACTTGATTAAATGATATTTACGCATTTTTTAAATGCTCCTCAATTGTTGTGTGGAACAACAATTTGTGGACTGTTAAGCGAGAGATGTTTTGGGAGATCATTGTTTGCATGATTCTGTTTAAATAGATCTACAATAATATTTTTCTTCACTTTGTGTTCAGTGCAAATGTAGAATTTCCCATTAAAAATGCTGGAATTTCCTCTGTAATTTCCCCCTAATGGCTGCCGGAGATTGTCGTTTGCATAATCTGATACACATCCGTCTGAAATAAAAACCATTATAGCTAAAACAACCTGTTTTTTTGCAGCACAAAGCTACAGCTTTTGTCTTCTGTGTCATCACATCATGATGTGGTGCAAAAAAATGCAGTGGTGCCAGATGAATGAGGGATGAATCTAGTGCCTTTGTACTCTGCTCATTAAAAATGAGCATATCTCAAAAACTAAATAATGTATACAGTTCAAATAACTTTGGGAGTGTAAAAAGCATTTTGTTTATATTTTGACATTTAAACATGTTTTGGATCAATAGTTTTTTCGTGAAATCTTATGAAAAAATAGATTTTATTCTTTTCTTATTACACAATTTCAATACTTTTATCTACTATTATGGTTAACAACCAACCTTTTAACTGAGGTTTTACAGATCTGAGGGATTTAAAACATTTGAAGATACTCCAAGAAATAAGCAAAAACACCAATGTGGGCCCTGGTGGACCATTTCTTTTGCAGAGTTAAGAGGGTTAAATCAAACTGTTTTTGTGTTAATACTGGCTTTGTTTTTAAATGTAAGGTCACAGGTTTTATCGTCTCTTTTTGTCGTTGAGAGTTTTTCTGTATCGTCCCTCTCTCATGTATATGCAGTGATAGCTTTTCAAACCCTGTGATAGGCAGGTAGTCATTGGTGTGCGTTGACGGTCATGAGACAGGAGTGTCGAGATGAATGAGTAAAGAGATGAATTCAGATAGAAGAAAGACAGGAATAAGTAACAGATGGCAGGAGAAAGAAGCTGCCAAAACCTTTCACTGCACCTCCTTTTGTCTCCACCTTCTCTGTCAACAAAGTAGCAAAGTAAGGGTGGAGGTAAGAATATGCGCTATGTTTCATCCTTAAAACAGATATATTTCAGAAAGGGCTGTGTCAATCATTTATGTATTTATCCAATATATTATCCATCTGAAGCAACCTTTCTTGTCTCCCGCACTATCAGTGATTGGGACATAATCACTGCCGACACGCCTACGTTAAAATCGTGATGGAGAGGAAAAGTTGTCTGATAATCGGACTGAATTGGCATTCAGTTTCACCGCATCATTCAGTCTGACTTCCTGCTCGTTAGCTGATTTCTGTGTGGGAGGGCTGGTATTTTGCCATGATCAGTAACAAGCAATGTATCTGTCCTGCCGACATAATTTTCAGTCAACATGGAAGCTTTGGGAGCAATTTTGACAACATGTTTGATGTGGATTGAAGAAATGCAGCTGCACAACATCATTCTGACCATGTTTGTTGCCATATTTTTTGGCATTTTCCCCTGCAGTCGCCTAGAAACTGTGGTTCTATCATGCTAATTGGCAAAAGAGAGAAAAAAAACCATTTTTTAAGAAATGGAATGCCACCCATTTTTTATGTTTCTGCTTTTTTGGCATAATGAGGAAACATTTTTAAGTCATGTATACGGCAAGCTGCTAAATGTTTATACCAAATCAGTCAGTGTCCACAGCAAATATAGAATTGTTTAACTTTCATGGTTATGTTTAGGCTCTCACAGCTTGGTGAAGGATTAAATTCCTGGTTGTTTTGGCCATGCTTGGCAGGACACAGTAAAATCAGGTGAACTCTTTGTCTAACAGTTTGCTGTGGTGGCTGTGTCTTCGAATGATCCACTGACAAAAAAAATGTCAAAACTGACCACTGATATGTCTTTTAGATGCTTTGTTTTATAAATGTTCTTTGTCGGCTTTAGCCTAGGTGAACAATACATTTCTTTCTTGTAACAGCTTCACAAAAACACTTTTAATGTGAAACTGCAGCAGGATGTTTCATTTGTATAAGCAGCACCACAGCTGGATGGATTCCATGATAATCATAAGGATTACAATTTTAAGCTAGACTTTGTCGGCGTCTCGGTATCACGGTATACCAGGGTATTTAAATACCCCAAAGGTATTTTTTTCAAAACTGTCATAAATTCATGCGCTCCTCTTTCTTATTTATTGCATGTACCTAGTGCACAGCACACACCACCAGAGCTCAGTCTCCAGTGAAAGACATCAAGACACCTAGTGGTGGAACGAGAAGTTACAGGACTGTAAACAGTTGGCAGCCAGTGATGGCAGAGAGAGACTGTGGTGAAGGAATTTATTTCGACCATTCGAGCTTGTGATTGTTGGAACAGTCTTAACATTTTGTGGGTTTCTATTGAGTATTTAAAGGTCTAAAAACTGAAAGTAAATAGCACATTACCCTTCCGACTAGGCTGGGGAGAGATTTTGTTGTTGGTTTAATTCAGACTAAGTCTAAAGTTACTGGAAGCGTGAGACACAACAGGTTTACCAAAATCATAATCTTTCTCTAACCCATAACCAAAATGCCCAAAACTTAACCACAGTTAGTTTTACTAATTTCTGGATTACAGGGTTTTCCTGTCACTATTTTTAATAATATTTTTAAATTCATATTAGTAATTATTGTATAAGGTTAACAGTGAGTCAAAACAAACAAAAAAGCAACCAAAAAGGTAGTCAGCCCAGTGGATGTGAGCAGATATTGGTCAGTGATGGTGGAAAATCCTCATGATGGTGGTGAAAACTAGGTCGCTAAAAAAGCTACCACTTCACCTGTCTTGCAGCCTTGCCTGGTCAGAGTTGTTACTTTTTAGCATGTAATGAATGCCGTTAGCACCATCTCAAACGTCCATTGGCCCAACTTGTGGGCAGTGATTGAAAGGTCTGTAACCTTGAAATGTCAAGGCATGTTGAAAAAGCACTGAGTTGAATGAAGGAAGTTATATTGCAAATTTAAAGCCTGAGATGGAATAATTCCATCTTCTGTTTTCAAGACACTTAGCCGCTCCTTGAAGTCTTCTCAGGCTTCTGATTCACATTCATTTGCTGCTGCTTAAAAGATGAGAAAGGATCAGCCTAATAAAACAGCGGTGCCCACACCCCGGAAGAGATCTAGGTCTCTGCCGTGTGTACATTAAAGCTTAGCTCGCTGTCTTTTCAATCCTCTATAAATGGAGGTACAACACCAAAACCATTGAATGATTGCTAATAATTATTTCAACCAAATGCACATCTCTCTGGATGAAATTTCTCCTCCTCAAGTCTGACTCAACAAACAGCTTTGGGCTTTGGTGAGATGCTGTAAATAGCTATGCACAAAGTAAATGACTTGTGAGACTGGGTTCTCAGGGGTGTGTGTGTGTGTGTGTGTGTGTGTGTGTGTGTGTGTGTGCATGAAGTGTGCACTTTAGTGCCAGACTTTAGAATCCAGGGAATAGCTTTTGTTGGGGTTTATCCACATTTTCATAGAGGAACAAAAGGTGGTTTCCTAAATGGGCTCCTGATTGTACTCATCTTTTGGGTTTACCTGGTGGGACAAATGCACTGATCAACCAGAACTTTAAAACCACTGGCTGGTGAAATGAGTAACATTGATTATCTCACAAGACTGCAATGTCCTGCTGAAAAAATCTTGAGTTCTGGCATTAATGTGGATGCCACTTGACATGTACCACCCACCAAAACACTGCTGCAGACCAAATACACCCCCTCATGGCATCAGCACTCCCTGATGGCAGTGCGCCCCCCCCCAGCAGCACCATATCAAACTGCAAAAACTGCTCAGAACTAGTCCAAATAAACATGACAAGGAGTTCAAGGCATCAGACCGGCCTCCAAATTAGCCAGATCCCAATCCAATCGAGCATTTGTGGGACATGCCCCACCTTGTAACCCACAGGACTCCAAGGATTTCAATCAATCAATCAAATTTTATCTACATTGCACCTTTCAAATCGAATGCAATTCAAAGTGCTTTACAGTTTGATTGAAGAAACACAAAAAAGAACAACACAGGAAATAAGCAAAAATGGATCTTAGAAAATAGAATAAGTATAAACCAAAAAACTGTGATAGTGAAGACGCTACATAACAGCCAGACTAAAAGTATCAAAATTTCCAGTTCCTCTCAGATCCTGCGGCAGGCTGTTCCAGCATTTTGGAGCATAAAAGCTAAAAGCAGAAACACCAAATGTTTTAGTTCTACTCTGAGGAACAGCTGAAAAATAAGATTCGGAGGATCTGAGGGGCCTTCCTGGTTCATAAACTAAAAGCATCTCTGAGATGTAGTCTGGGGCAAGGCCATGTAGTACCTTATAAACTAATAAAATAATTTTAAAATCAATGCAAACACTAACAGGCAGACAGTATTAAGTTTTTAAAATAGGTGTAATGTGTGCTCTCCTTCTGGCCTTAGTCAGAACTTGTGCTGCAGAAATCTGAATTAGTTGCAGCTGATTAAATATATTCTTTGGCAGACCAGAGAGGTTATAAAAGCGTGCATTAGTCTCTCCTTGTTGTTCAGATTTGCTGCCAATACCTTGGTGCCAAACGCCACAGGTCACCCGCAGAGGTCCTGTGTCCATGTTTTGACAAATCAGAAGCCCCATCATGCATTGGATTTGGCTCTTTCCTGTTGCGGCATAAAACACAGGACCTCCGGTTTCCCGGCTCATCCGAAGATTGCTCGATCAGATTGGGATTTGTGGAATTTGGAGGCCAGGTCAACACCTTGAGCTCACTGTCACATTCTTCCGGGCGTTCCTGAGCAGATTTACAATGATGCGTGACAACATGTTACATTTAGATATCCTTCTGTGTCTGCTAATTATGTTCCTGAATGCCGCTACCGTGTTGTCAACACATAAACATGGTGGGATTATGCTGCACGTGGTTATGTTTAGACAACATCAGCACATGGCAACCATCGCTGGGACATCAACGACAGCACATGCTGGCACGGTTTGTAAGAATTAGGCAACCAGGGCACATGGTAAGGTGTAGAAAAAAAACATCACATTCAGACAGGAAGCGAACACTGAACTCCTGCCCCATCCACTGCCCCTCCTGCTGCCCTTTAGGGATCTCTGTGCTCCTTATATCACATCATTACTGGCAGTGTTTCAATCTGACTAAAGCGGCATTAGTGGAGGATTTCAGAGTGAGAATGGACTCGGCATGGAGCATTGTCCTGCTGCCATTGCCATGAAGAGGTGTACTTGGTCAGCAAAGGGGTTTCAGGGTGGGTGCATGTCAAGTGGCGTCCAAATATATGCCAGGACTCAAGGTTTCTCAGCAGAGCTTTGCATTGTAGTGAGATGTTTAATGTTATTTTGTCACCTGTCAGCAGTTTTAATGTCATGGTGTTGTAATGATCCGTCATTTTGAGGAAAGCTGACTTCAAATCAGAAATAATCCTAACAAATATTATAAAGAAAACAAACACCCAAAAGCGTGGGTGTATGTAACTTCTATTATTTCCTGACACCTGCTGTTAAAATGCATTTCCAGTTAAAAATGTGATTCCCCTTTTTCCTGCGGAAGCACAGTTTGTGCTGCAGTTCATACCCTAATCTTTGTACGTACTCAGAACTGACAGTAAGCACCTCGTCCTGCTTGTTCTCCATCAGCGAGTGTCTTGACAATCCATGCTGACAACTGACAAGATGCTGTCTGAGCAGCTTGACACCTGACAGATTTGTTATTGTTGCTCTTGGTTGGATCCTTTTCTAAAAGATGATCTGTGTTTGTGTAGTGAGTGTATGTTTCTTGGTGGAAATGGTCCTTTTGTGAGGGTTGTCAAGTAATTTCAAGGTGTAAGTAATGTTGAGGTTTATTAAGGGCTGCACTCTAACTTGATTGTGTGTGTGTTTGTGTGTGTGTGTGTGTGTTGTTGATCTGAACAGAATCTGATCACTGAGGATAAATAAATAAATTTTCCTCTGTTGTGTTTCCATTTCCTGGTCAACGAGCCTTGACGTGTCTCATCTTTGATGTGAGCGATCGATCAGCGGCGGACTTTAAACACTGAATGAGTGAGAGAGGAAGATGGACCCTCAGCTGTCTGGAGCTCTGAGTGTATGATGGATAATACTCAACCTCTCAATCCATCCTGAAACAGAAAGCTGCAGAGACAGCAGTGTCACTCACGCTCTTTTTATCTGCACATCTCACTCTGGTGCAACAGCTGCAGCCATTAACAAAGAGTAACAGATATACTTTATCATCAACTGCTGCTCTGATTTTTCTGCAGAGTTAATATTACACAGCGAGTTCAGTTTTTAATTCATTTGTGTGTATGTGTGTTTTGTGTGTCCAGTGCTGAGCCCATGCCCTGTTGCTGCATTGTCAGCCAGACGGTGCGACTTCATCTATAAGGGTTTCGCTCAGTGTCTGATGGCTCTAGGCGACAGTCTCACGGACAGCACTCACAAGGACGAAGACATGCACGAGATACACTCCATCTGCAGGTCAGTGTAATCACACACATCCCATGCCATGTTAAACAGAAGCGCTGTCTGAAAAAATCCACAGCACTGAATACGGTTAGATAGGAATCCAGCCGAGTTTCAGTATTCAGAAATGCATTTGTAAACCCCACAGGGCAGTTGGGTCAGTATCAGTGGGTATTCAGTTACTTTAGAAGAGAGAGAGTTTAGAAAACAAAGACGGCAGCTGTCTGGGGAAGGCAGTACATATTCTCTGAGTATGCAAGGCTTTTGGAAAGAAGGGTTTAGACAAGCATTTTACAATTCCACAAAGTCAGACAGCTATCTGATATCAATAGGGCACGTACATCTGTACAATACCACAGATCGAAAGTCTTGGCTCTTTAATCCCTCACTGGACTGGCTCATGACCTGTTCACATGCAGTTACCAAAGGCAAATTGAAAACAATGAACGAAAGTTTCATAGCTGTTATAAATGAGAATTAAGGGGCTTTAGAGCGTGTCAGTGGTGTGTAAAACTTGTGAGCAATTTGAATAGATACTCGATTTTCAACCAGCTTTGCATCATGTGTTGTGTATGAGCCAGCGAAACACAGCTGAATGACGATCTGGCTGTGTTTCGCTGGCTCTTGAGGGCTGTTGCTCCAATTACAGGCAGCACTTCCACATTTTTGTATTGCCCACCAACCTTGCCACCACATAGTCAAAGAGTATACAGCTGATAAAAAGACATACCCGCCCCTCTCTCTCCGTCTCTCAACTTTGGATCAAAATCCAATCAGACGGTAGAACTAGGCACTGCCGATGGATTATAAATCAAGATTACTTTACTGCACTGCCTATTTCTCTCCTAAAATGTTTTCAGAAATGTATTTTAATGCCCCATTTTGTCATAACGGCAAGAGTTTGTGAACAGGAACTGCCGCAGCAGCGCTGATCAACTATAAACCAAGATTCTGTTATTGTGTTGTGTATTTTTTTGTCTCAAATGTTTTCAGAAACATATTTTATCTAACTGTTTAATTGTAACATGAGATCTGTCGGATAGCCATCGTGTCGAAAGGACAAGGTCGCATAATGTCATCAACCAGCCGGAGCGTTTATTGGTCGGATGCATTCTGGTAGTTGTAGGTTTTCTACCTCTTGAAAAAAAGTGAATGCCACAGTCCTTTTTCTCCGTTTTCTTTGGTTGTTTAGCACCAATTTCAAAAGTATTTACACCTTCCTACGGCAGAGACGGCCTATCTTTAAGTGAGGACTCTCGTTATATCAGTGAAATACTTATTTAATGTGGGAGTTAATGGTGTTGGTTGGCCGCCTAAAAAGCATCCAAGGCGCTTTAATTCTAAGTAAAAATCTTTTCTAAAATGTGGCTGACCAACATGATCCGAGTACAATGTATTTTTTTAATACTATCACCACCAAGTGGAGTACTCCGTTTTATCTTCATTAGTCTGCATAGAGATTGAAGACTGACTAAGTAACATAAAAAAGAAGTAACCACTGTAACATTTTCACTGGGCTCCATGCTGCTTTCCACTGATTACTGCACTTGTTTTATGTTGCATTTGTGACGTCAAACATGACACACCATAAAAAAACAAAAAGATACATAATATAGAGCCATACACGGTTCTGATCTACTGGTAATGGCAATGCCAAAAGAGTCTGTCATCTCAATTTAAAGGGGTTTCCCATATTAAAAAAAAACAAAAAAAAACACGTGGACTATTTTGGTAGGTAAAAGATAGGGATTTCTGCACAGTGGACACTAAAGAGAGATTTGTTCTGTTCTGATTTCTGCGTCAACAACAGCATGATACTGATGATGCTGGTGCACCACACTGACATCACCACTACTGATATTTTGTTTCATTTTTGCTTGTGTTGTTGCAAACTAAATCTTTGTTTGCCATTGAGAATTCCCCCAGTGATGTGCCTTTGAAAAGCACACTTCATAGGATTGTGATAAACACTCTGATAAAATAAAAAATGATTTTACTGAGTGGGATTCAATGAGGGGGATATTGAGTCTTTCACTTAACACAAACAGAGTGATTACGGTGATTTATGCAGCTTGACTGCTAGATTGCCACGACTCTGTCAGTCGATGTTGAACGAGGCATCACTTCCAAGGTGTTTATCTTGTTCAGCGTGTCATTTATTTTATATAAAGGCATCACATTTCATTTGACACTGATATTAAAAAATGCTACATGCAGCACTTTAAATGGAGTCATTTAAACCTCCTCTTGTTTAATGTGAGGAAATATAAACTGCAATGATGCTGTAGTTATCGCTTATATTTTTCTATTTCTCAAAGTTCTTAGGATTCAGGCCTCTGGGTTGATGTGTCCTATGAATGACATTTGAGAGCCAGTGTTGCTAAGATGCACTGTCATATAGACTGGAGCATGTCATAGCCCTGTAGCATACTAATGCTGATTCAGGACTTTTTCTCCCCTTTTGGCCAAGTCTCAATAGTGTTGATTATGTACTGTAAACAGTTTAAGATCTTAACATTAAACAATCAGGAGGACACATCGAGCTGTTAAAGCAACTACAAGGAACCTTCATTTTGTGTTGATTTTGGCGCCCCCTGTGGACAAAAGTTTCCTGAAATAAAGACCGCATTTCCCATGACCGCCACTGCTTCATGAAGCCTTGCTTTTTGAAGCTCTTTATAGATTGCCCCATCTATGACTGTAGGCCAGCCGCGAAGATAACATCGTCGCGGTTCCCTTGTCAAAAAATCTGAAGGTTTTTTTCTATTGGATTTTGTGTTATTTCAGAAAGTAAATTCTGTGGTAAAGAAATGTTTTGTTCAGTGAGATAATCTTTACTAATGAACACCACTTTTTTGAAACCTCAGTGCAATCGCCAGCAGTAAAAAGCTAATGTTAGGCTACAAACGAACCACACTTTGGCCACGTCAATGCCACTACAAGGCTGTAAAGCAGACACAAAAAAGCTTTAAAGTTCACAGGTGGAGTATTTACCGACATATTTTATGTCGCAGGACAAAACATGAAAGTCTCTTCAGTGTGTGTTAACCACAGACCTCATTACAGGCTTCTAACTCGGGTTTTAGGACTCATTACTGGGGTTCTCTGTGTGGCTACCCCACGCATTTGTTCTGAAAATGAGTCAAAGACGGCCCCAGCTTATTATTTAATTCTGTTTTTATGCCTCCACACTAGTGAAAGCTTCAGCAGAAGGCATTATGTTTTCGGGTTGTCCATCCCTCTGTCCCATCCTTGTGAATACGATATTTCAGGAAGGGAATTTCTTCAAATTTGGCCCAGATGTCCACTTGGACTCAAGGATGAACTGATTAGATTTGTGTGGTCAAAGGTCAAGGTCACCGTGAATTCATCGTCTCATTCTTGTGAACGTGATATCGAGATATTACCTTGAACACCTTTAGGGATTTTTTTCAAATTTGGCACAAATGCTCACTTGGACTCAAGAACTAACTTGAATGGGATTCTCCCATTGCGTTTTGGATTATTGTTGACAGTAAACTCGGTGGTAAACAAAAGTTTATGATATTTACACTTTTTTTCCAACAAGATAATCTCAACAAATAAACACCACTTTTGTGATTGCTGAAGTAGAAATTTGATCTCCAGAGGAAAAAGCTGATTCTAGGCTTTAAACAAACTGCACTTAACGACTTAATATTGCGGTCACGAGACTGTAAAGCCGTGTCCTGCATGACGATCTGCAGTCTCATTTAGCCACTTATTAGCAACCGCCTTTTTTTAAGACGCGTAAAGGCTTAAAAATTCACAAGCAGGATATTTACTGAGGGATTTTGTGTTTTATGTTGTTGAGTAAAGTTTGTGTAAAACACAAACCTTATTTCAGGCCTCTAACCAAAAACCCATCCAAAAAAACCCCATTCATTTCAAGATGAGGGAAATGGAAGTGCTTAGAAATGTCCTAAGCTAACTCATTTCCAGGTTTTCGGACTCACTCTATGAACAACTCAGTCAAAAGCCACTGTGAAAGCCAGCTGTGTGGTAGATGCTCTTGAAGCTTGTATCAAGAAACCGTGAACAATTGCAGAGGAGCTGATCTGACCACTGTGCTGAGTCACTGAAGGGGGGCAGCTGCAACCAAAATTCAATCAACACCATCAATCAACGAGGGCGAGCAGAACATTTATTTTGATCATTACAGCTGACAAAGAAGTAACACATGCACGGCCCAGTTTATTTTGTCTCCTTTTTAAGTCGTGTTGGGTTTTTTCCCCCCTCATTTATTTGGGATGGTGCTGAGAAACCCGGGTCTCGCTTGCTTCTATTAGCACCGATTCCAACCAGAAGGAAAGTTACTTTTTGTTCATGTTACTTGAACACCTGCTGGGTCGTCAGCAGCTCCTGTACACTGTGTTCTGTGTTTGTTCTGCATTATACAGAGGAAGAGATCTACCAGGTGTTAGCTGTCATAAGGAATCACAATGTAACATTGGCAGTGCTCGAATCACAGATAGGACGCCACGCTGTCTTTCCCCGAGCTAGTGGAGCGTCTGTTTGGCTGTTAGATTTTAAAGGAAAAGCCGCTGACAGTAGCTTCTTATTGAGCGCACAGATTTGACATTAGTGTTAGTCCTCTCAGCTAACATTTGGCGGGAGAGCTCCAAAATGTCAAACTATTTCCCTAATTTAGGGATACTCAACTTGTTTTGCTTGGGGGCCACTTTTACAAAATATCAGGAGGCCAGGGGCCAGTCGCAGCAGCCCCATACATGTTTCTAGATTTTAGGACGATTCTAGGATTTGAGGATGTAGCAAGGATTTTAGACTGTGTCTAGCACTTTAGGACGTGTGTACGATTTTAGATTTTAGTCTAAGATTTTAAGATGTTTCTGGGATAGCAGGGAATGTCTAGGATGTTAGGACATTTCAAGGATTTGGGGACATTTCTAGGATTTAATGACAATGTGAGGTTTTAAGGACATTAGGATTAACTAACATTTTAGCACTTTCCTTCATCTAATTGTCAAGTTTACTCAAAATTTAGCCGTACTTAGGTACTTTGTGAATTTGTTGCAACTTAAAAGTGCCAGGTGGAAATACCTTGTTCTTTCTTAGTGCCAGCAACTTGAGATGATTTTGGCAATGATGAAGTTCGAGGATCATGTTTAAGAAAATAAAAATATGACTGACTAGTTTGCTGCAGCAGAATACAGATGTATAGTACACTAAACTTAAACTTAGTTTACTGAAGTTGTTAAAACTTAGAAAGATTGATATAATTAATCCTGTCATTTTTAAGTTGCAACAACTTCACGAAATTATCCAAATATAACTAAATTTTAAGTCGACTTAACAATTAGTGATCAAAAGTTAAGACTAATAGTTATATTTACTTACATTTTTCAAGACAATCTGTTTCCTAGATTTTTTAAAAGTGAAGTCAACTTGTCAGATTTTACAGTGTAGGATTTAAGGACATTTCAAGGATTTCCGGAGGTTTAAGACATTGAAAGACCTCTGTCGGGGGTGCGAGGGATCCTCAACTGGCACTTTTTTTTTTTTTAAATAAACAAACTCTGTTTTGATGCTGTTTTATGCATGCAGAGTTGGCCCATGGGCCACAAGTTAAATATTACTGCTGTAAGTGATAAGCTATTTTTAGTGCCCACCCACACTGATATTGAAACAATCAAATTGGTCACTGCAGAAAAGAAATATTAAATTTAAATGTATGGTCTTTTCTTTGGTGATTACAAATTTCGCCAGATAAGTGGGCTATTCCTGTCAAAATAAACACCAAGACTGTACTGATTTCTCAGAAAAGTTCCTTTTGATTTTAACTTTGAACACTTAATCCCGAACAGCGCTGCCGCTTCCCTTCTCCGAGCATATCTTCACTCTGCAGCTCTCTTTTTAGCCTCTCATTGTTTGGGCTGGAGGCCTGATGACGCTGATTAAAGATGCAGAACATCTCTCACTTCCCTTCTCCTTTTCCCCTCCTTTTCCCTCCACCATCACTCCATTTCTCTATATCCTGTATCCATCCATCATTCCTCCCTCTCCCTCTGTCATCTCCGCTCACCACTCTATTTATACATACCTCTATCATCCATCTTTCAGAGGAGTCGTATCCTCTCGACCAGGGATGGCAGCAATTAATGTGTGAGGGGTCTCAGAATAGGATCGCTGATCTTAGAGCGCTGTTTCTGTTGAGTGAAATTTGTTCGCTGCCAAAATCATATTGAACTTTTGAAGTACACAGCAGACTTTACACAGATAGTAGAGATCAACTAAACACTTCAAAGTATTTGTTACGCCCAAACAAAGTTGCAGTACTGCAGAGCTGATATATTTAGTAGATATTTAATGTGATTTTGCAGGAATTGTGACGAGCAGTCTTTTCTCACTGCATTATGAATGAGGCTTTTGCAGACTTAAGAGCGTGATCACGCAGCAGCACCATACATGCTCTATATAGTAGAGCTTACAGACATTATTTCACACTGAAGTGTTGTCGCACAGCTCACTGTGTGTGACTCAGTGAAATTGACTCCAGGGAATCCAGAGAGGGTTTTCCTTTTGTTCAAGACACATTTTATTGAGATCTACAAAACCTGACATGATAGTCCTTGAGGAAAACCTAATGTAGTTATCCTGAATGTATATCCTCATGTGAGGATGTGTGTGTGTGTGTGTGTGTGTGTGAGCCTCTCCTTGTAGTTTCTCATCGATTTCTTGGCTCAAGCTTTTCTGCACTTTCTGGACTTTCCTTTCCTTGTTCCTTCCCTCCTTTTTGAACTCTGCAGGCAGCATTGCGCTTACAGTCCTTTCTCATTCCAAAGTTGTCAAATATTGTGGCCTTGTCAGTGATATCATGATAAGATACTGATGCCAAAACCCACCTTTCCTGGAGGCATGATGCACCGCCAGGCACCGTCAGTTTGTAATGCGGCTGTATGGAAACTGTCACGGTGGTATGATACGCTCCTGGACGGCGTCAAGTTGAAACGCTGCGGGTAACCCAGCCTGTTGTCATTCCTGAGTTGTCAAATACGACCACTTTTGCTGTGCTTTCAGCGTAAGATCCTGACACCAAAAGCCACCTTTCGTGTCTGCAAGATAGGCAGCTGAATGGTGTCAGGTGAGAATGAGGCTGGACAGAACCATTTGCCATATTTTCATTCGCCACCAAATGGCTGGATGGCACCTGATACATGTGTATGATACACTGCTGGATGGTGTCAGGTTGAAATGCTGCCGATAATTACGTAATATAAGGAGCATGAAGGTCCCTATAGTGTGGGCAGAAGGGGCAGTGGATGAATCCAGCAAACGCTGGACTTTCTTGCAGGAGTCTGGCGTTTGCTTCCCATTTGAACGCAATATTTTTTTCTTACATCTTACCATGTGTCTGTTTTTCCTAAACCTAACCATCCGTGCATGCGTGTACATTTGTTGATGTGCTACCTTTGATTGTCTGGTGCCATTTTGGGTAAACATAAGCACATGCAGCATAATTCCACCACGTGTTTGTCCGGCCGATTTTAGAAGCATTAATTGATGATTTGTCACTGTAAAAAGTGCAGCTGTTCTCCGTTACAGTCTTTCTATCATGTTGCAGGTAGGCTGAGATTCAGAAGATTCAGGAAGGCTGACCAATCAGAGCAGACTGGGTGTTTTGGGAGGGGAGTCTAAAGAGACAGGTCTCAGACAGAGGGTGAATATAAGTCTTCCAGCACAGACAGGATGAGGAAAATTAAAGTGTTTTTTGAACATTAAAACATGTAAACATGTTGTCATCTCAACCTTAAGTTTGAACCTAAAAATGAGCATAATGACTGGTGATTTTTAATTTTTTCTCCAGTGCCACTTGCAAACTAAACTAAACTAAATGCATTTAGTCAAGTACAGTTATGAAGTACTTGTACTTGTCTTGTGAAATTGGGACGGCTGCGGTTCAGGAAGTAGAGCAGCTTGTCCACTAATTGGAAAATCAGCAGTTTGATCCCCGGCTCTCCCAATCCTTGGGCAAGACACTGAACCCCAAATTGCTCCCGGAGGCTGTGCCATCGGTGTGTGAATGTGAGTCAACTGAATGATTAGATTAGATTTGATCTGATGAGCAGCTTGGTACCTTGCACGGCAGCTTCTGCCATCAGTGTATGAATGTGTGTGTAAATGGGTGAATGTGACAGCTAGTATGTTGCTTTTAGAGGTCACTTCGATTTTCCAATCAGATTAATAACCGGTCCCTAGATTTTCTGAAAGAGCTTCTCCCTGTTTGACATCTTAAATCTTATTTTCTCCAAATGTACAACATTTGCTGATTCCCTCCGCCACATCAAATGTCGAGAGCTTCTCAGATTTCCAAAATTGTAGCAGCAGTTTTCTTGCCAGCAGTGTGGACGCAGAGAGGATCTGAGCTCCATACTTATTCACTTTTCTTGACTCAACCTCCCCAAATAGTGCAGTAAGAGGGCCAGGGGGACACTGTTTCTTAAAAGCCTAAAAAACAAACACAAACATTTAATCAACAAATAAATTATGGTGTAATATTGTAGGTTAAAATAAGTCTTAATTGATTCCTTGGTGAAATTGACACGATACACAGCAGAATATACTGTAAAGTAAACTGAGCGCCACTCTTACCAAGTGATGAGCACGTTAATTATAATTAGGAAGTTCTTCTAAGTCTGAAATTTATACGAACTGATCAGTTCTTATATTTATTGTTTATTAGAAAACAATTAACAGAACAGCATCAGAAGTGAGCATCAGATCATTTTTGATCACAAGAGTAAACTACTCAAATGACAATTTTCTTTCATCACGGTTACGGATATTAACAAATTTGATTCTTGTACTTCATACTTGTGCTTGTATCAAGAGGTTTCTAATCTTTTCATCTGAATATTCAGGCCAACCCTACAAAACCAGGATCATTCTGCATCATTTAATCAATATGATAATAAACAGTGGGAATTAGTGTGCATTTCTGCAAAAACATTGTAATTTTCCAAAAAATGTAAAAGCGTGACTTTTGATTAAAAAGGGGGGTAAGGGAATGGTTCAAGAGAATATTCTCACAAGTTGAATAACAACTTGTGTAAGTGTGTGTGTGTGTGTGTGCGTGTGTGTGTGTGTGTGTGTGTGTGTGTGTGTCACCATGGTCCTGCAGCCCACTTGTGGTACCACTCTACTGTTGTTAAATCTCTTCTATTCCTTGAGGTACCAATTAAACTACTAATCCTGCAACCCAGCCACCTTAGTGTGAGTGTTGCCTAATGCAGGGACATAAGCGCTCTCTCTTTCTCTTTCTCTCTCTCTCTCTCTCTCACACTCACACACATGCACACACACACGTCCATATACACACTCCTTCCCAATCTACACTCTGTGTCCTCACCTCACTTTTTCTTTCTCTTATTTTTTCACCCTCTCTTTTCATCCCTCTTTCCCACCCTCTCTGTCTTCCTCTTTTGTTACCTCCCTCCCTCTTGTCTTCTTTCACCTCCCTCCATCCCTTAGCTCTGTTCTTCTTTTCAGCTCCCTCCCTCCCTCCTGCTCTCCACTCAGGAACATGGTTTTAGCGCTCCTATTAGAGCCACCTAATGAGGAGGTAGCGTGGCGCACCCCTCTGAAGATCCTCGAGCACGTGCACACTCAAACGTGCACACACACACACATGCAACAGCGCAGTCTGAATAAAAGGCTATGATTTGCATCTAGGCCAAGGCTGCTCCATTGTCAGAGCTCTCCCAGGAGTGCAGCGCTGCTTTTACTTTTCATATTCACAATAGGATTTATGCAGTTGCAATCATTCACTGTGGATCCAGAGGAGGTGAGGTGAAAAGGAAATATTTAGGGCTACAGATACAAAGTTATTAAGCACAATAGAATTAAACTGTAACCTTTTGCTGCAGATTTAAAAAGAATAGAGGATGTTCAGATGAGAAATACGTAGGTACCATTTTACATTAAGGCAAAGTTATAAAAGGTTTATAGGTTATCAGTAAGTTTATTAAAGATATACTGTGAAGGATTAAAAACAAAATCTGTTGACTCATACAAAAGTAATCCCTCTTAATCATCACGTCGCCTACTAGAAGTTTGTGGCAGTCTTCTTATCATACTGTGTTTAGGACACAGGAGAGATATGAACTTAATAAAAAGTAGGGTTCGCACAGTCATGAAAAACCTGGAAAAGTCATGCAATTTGCAAATAGCAATTGCCAGGCCTGGAAAAGTTTTGGAAAAGTCATGGATTTTTGTTCCACAAACCTTTAAAATAGGTAGTAGGTAATAGTAGGTAATAGTATTACAATAAGTATCGGTAGTCGCGAAAAAAAAATAAATTTAAAGCTACACTGATGTGTGTGCCCACAGCGGTGCTTGTACCCGTGCAAGTCAGAGACCCACCAGAAGAAAAAAAAAAGTCTGGAAGTGCCACTGGTTTAATCGTGTAATATTGCAGGTTTTTTTCCTCCTAAATTAATGACTTTATTCTAAAACCACTGGACATGCCGAAGGGTTTATCACATAATATTACAACTTTCTTTCTCTTGAATTAATTACTTTATTCTCAAAATGGATTGATTTATTTTTTAACATGACTCTATCCTCCTTTGTAGGTTTTGGTGTAGTTACCTGTGATGTTATTTTGTACTTTTGTATATACGTATATAAGTTGCAGAGAAAGAAAGTTTCCTGCACAGTGAAAGCGGTTCTGGTGTTCATTAAGATGTTGTTGTGGTTCTTTAGGTGGTTCTCTGACATTCAATCACAGTGACAAACTGAGAACACCTAACTGTTCTCTGCAGGACTCCTCAGAGACAGCTTTATTGACTGAAGGTTGTGGGTTTAAATCCCCCTGAACTGTTTGTATTTCCCTCTGTTGACCCTCATATAGGTCTCTTATTGTGAAAGACTGAGTCATGTCACGGGGTTCAAGTCCACTTGTGTTTTTCAAATATTTTTAGACTTTTTGAATTACTCTTTTACTCATCCTTCAATCAAAAATTATAATCTGATAATATGATTTATATTACTTTTATATTCATTTTGGTAGAACACTTTAAGTATATTTTGATGCTTAAACTTTTGTACTTTTGCGTAAGTTACATTTTCAATGCAATAACACAATGTGGAAATATGTGTTATGTGTAATGTGTTTTTACTTGGTCGGCTTATTAAGGAGATGTGTTTTCTTGGTTTTGGGGTTTCAGTTTACTGTGTTTCATTTTTTCCTCCTTTGTTCCTGCGCTGCTGTTCCCTCGTTTACCATTTACACACCTGTCCTGCATCAGCCTCGTTAGTCCTTCTCTCCACCTGCACTTCATCCCCTCATCAGCCCAGTTTGTATTTAAGCTCTGGTTTTCAGTTCAGTCTTTGTTTGAGCCTTGATTTGTTTGTGTGATGTTCAGTTGCTGTTTCCTTTGAATAATGTGTGATCTTTTAGAGTTCTTAAACTTTGTCAGGTCAGCTTAAAATTTCGAGAAACTCTGATACAAGCAGAGATAACGTTTTATTAATGATGTCAGCGAGCTTTTCTGATAACAGTCAAAAAAGTGTGAATGACTCATAAGAAAATCCAGATCCATGATGTTGACTTAAATATGCAGTGGCAACATTTGTGAGAATGCGGACACTTGATTGCATCAGTCAAAGATACCAAATGACTACAGAGCGAGAAGAGATTTATTCCAGATTGTCATCTGAACGATATCAAAGAAAAAAAATTGTTTCAAAACACACATAATTTGATTTATTTTGAACATGCAAAAAAGGAAATACAGAAACTTATATGCAAACAAGCAGACAGACAAAAAAATACTTGAAAAGAAGTACAAATTTATTTAATCCCACCCGTTCTCCATATGCCATTGGATTTTAATTATTCAGCTTCCTTATTAATTTGAACCTATACTCTAATTAATTAAGCATGTATGCAGAAACCCACAAACCCAAATTCAAATATCTTCAAAATATTCAAAATAAATATTAAGTAACCAAATACATAGGAAGTAGCTCCTGTAAACATCTGGTGACTTCAAACCCCTCTTCACCTCTTGATCCCTGCACCTCGTGGGAATCATGTTTTAAAATATTTTAAACTGGTTTATTTTTGGACATTGCTTTAGCTCCACATTGTAACTGTTCCATAGTTTCACTCCACAGATTGTTAAACAAAAACTTTTCCTGGTGGTATGAACACTGCAAGTTTTGAAACAAAATTGATTCAGTTAAAAAAAAAAAACAAAACAACAACAACAACAGCAACAACAAAAGAGCATTAAAAAACACCTTATTCAGACCTTTTACTCAAAGGTAGGGGTAAAAATGTGGAACATGTTTCCTTGGTTACAGTCGCACAAACAAAGGCTGGAGTCTGCCGATCGCTAAAACGGGTGTTATCAGAAAACTCTCTCACGAGGTTTCATTTCTTTCACTCCGTCGTCTCTCACCACAGCCTTTATATTTTTATCCTCCACAGATTTAGATAAGGCCATTCATGCGTTCATTGCATCTCATTGCAGCGTCTCTATTCCTATTTCTGCCACACTTTAAAGTCACTTTGAGCTCCGCAGCTCATTTAGGATGCAGCAGTTAGGATTTAAACTGCTGCCAAACAAAGGCAGCGTAATATTCCCAAGATGTGCATTTCTTTTTGGTTATCATGTAGATTTAGACATTTATTTTAAGGGGCAAGAAGGAAGAATTTCAGTTTCCCTTTTTTTTCATTTCTACAACAAAGCTGCTACGTATAAGAAAGTGTGACTATAGATCTGAAGCTTCTGCTCCTCACAAATTCTACATGAAACAGCTTGTTTAACATGTATAAAAATAGACATATACCGCTGAAACCTTTACTGCTGAGATATTGCAGCCGCAAAATATAGATCAAGTGTTGTGTGGGTGGAAAGTAGAGAAAGTTTATTTTTCTGCTCAACAAGGTGAAGGAAGCCTTCTTGAAGCACGTCAACACGGTAACCCTGATGAAGGCCACTGCAGCTGAAGCATGATGATTTTAATATAAAAGCCTTGTCAAACTCTTCCTCGAGAATTGCTGAATTCTTTTCATTTCTTTGCCTCTTTTCAATTCGTACAACTCGCCAGAGCATAGAGGCTGCAGCAGGTTTTTTTCTTCTTCTTCTTCTTCTTCTTTTTTTTTTAACCTTTTAGTGCATCAACCTTGGACAGAATAGTCACGACACTTTTTGAGATTGCTTCAGGATGTGAATAAAAACCTGCATATTTGATGTTTTTAGACAAATTCGCTTTTACATCCATGTCGTGTTATTTCCAGCTTTAATATAAAAGATGGAAGTGAAAATTGGATGTATTTGTTAAATGTTTGGCACTATAATGGCCTCATAATAAAGTGTAAAAAAACCCTCATGAATCTAAAAGACTTCTCTGTATGAGGACTAACAACACGTTCTCATTCCAAGTCGTCACATATTGCTGCTTTTCAGTGGAATTTCGTGTCTACATATCCGGCTTTAGCTTTCCTTCTGTGTCTGCTGCTGACGTTCCAGGATGCTGCAGTTCTGAGCTGCTTGTGGATATGTTAAGGCAACAACAGCATATGGCAGACAACAATGGGACGTCAACAAACACTCATGCTGGCGGGGATGGGTAGGATTAGGCAAAACAGACACAAGGTATGGTGTAGAAAAAAAAACTCATCACATTCAGAGGGGAGGCGAACACTGGACTCCCGCATGAAAGTCTAGGCTTTGTTGGATCCATTCATCACTTCCCCTGCCCACCCTATAGGGACCTTTGTGCTCCTTGTATTATGTTATTACCGGCATCATTTCAACCTGACCAGGGGAGTACCATGCTGCAGCCGCAGGTGCTGTCCAGCAGTCCGGCGGCCAAATCTGGCCAAATCCTCGACACGTCCTACATCCTAGAAATGTCCTGAAATTCCAGAAATGTCCTAAAATTGTCTTAAATCCTAGAAGCATCCTAAAATCCTAGACACGTCCTAAAATCCTACAAATTTCCAACAAATCTAGAAACATGTATGGGGCTGCTGCGACTGGTCCCTGGCCTTCTGTGATTTTGCAAAAGTGGCCCCCAAGCAAAGAAAGTTGGTTTGGCTCAGAGACTGCATAATGGCAGACACAGCGCGCCTGGCCTCTCCTAAAGCAAAAATCTGCCTACGAGCCAAAACTGCGGGGTTTAGTTTTTATCAATCTTGTAGGCCTATGTTATATTGACCTG
The DNA here is from genome assembly GCF_008729295.1 of Plectropomus leopardus. Taxonomy (NCBI): domain Eukaryota; kingdom Metazoa; phylum Chordata; class Actinopteri; order Perciformes; family Serranidae; genus Plectropomus; species Plectropomus leopardus. The sequence continues at coordinate 30,469,973 of NC_056473.1, forward strand.
TACTACATGTTTTAATCGACCAGAACATGCTGCCACTGTATAAATCATTGACTGCCTCATGCCATGGTGCTCACAGTAACAGCAGCATCTGGCAAATATCAATATATACGTCTGAAAGCATTTACATATCAAGTGGCTTCATGTGGAGTCCTGACCCAGAAGTTTAGAAACTTTGCCATGATTCGATCTTTTCAGATGCACTGTCATCTACAATATACAAGGTACAGACTGTGTCACTAAAGTTGAGCACATTATCTTTTTGTTCTTTGTGTCCTCTAATATATCTTGTGCTGCTCTGCTGTGTTTCACTCTTCCCGGTTCTCCCTAAGTGCATTCTGTTGCCTTCTCCAATTTCCTGAAAGGTCTTTTCTTTGCTAAATGTGTTAGATGTTTCCCCAGATGTCAATAAATGTATCGTGTGTCAAAGAACCATAAAACTTAGTTTAATGCCCAATGACCATATTGCTGTGTACATTCATTCAAGTAACAAAAAAACAATGAAAAATAAGTTTAGAACTGGGATTTGGAGGTTTTCGGATGTCAGCAGCAGCATGTTAGCAGCAGAGCAGACGTACTCTCAGGAGGTTTTATTATTGTGAAAGCAGCTGGTTGTCTGTCAGTGTCCTCGCTGTGTTTCTGCTGTCTCTGCACCACCTGTGACTTGAACAGAGACCCACAAACCTACGCCTAAACTCACAAACACACACACACTGCAGGAAAACAAACTCCATCAACACCAAAAACTGCACCTCTGAACAGGACACCATCACTTTCTCTTTCTTGCTTTGTTATCCTCTTCCTGTCCCTTGGACACACACAAAAACACACATTCATACACACTTAGGTAAACAGACAATTGCCAGATGCTGGCACCCCCCATCTCGCCTCCCTCCATCAGCTGCTCTGCCCACACCAGCAGGTACGCAGCCGTCCTCCAGCACTCAAAGGGGACCACTGGAGTGTTTAAATTCTGGACACTGGCCAACACACACACACACACACACACACACACACACACACACACACATGCAGAGTCATTAAGGGAGGCCCATCCTGCAGGGGTCATGTTCGGCTGTATGTAATATATCATACCTTGATATCCTCCTGAAATTTTACCCACATATACAGTATATTACTGTATAAGTGTGTGGAGGTAACCCCCGTAGATGATGAGTGTGCTACTTACTTTCAGCTTTTAAGACTAGTAAACACACAATAAAAACCTACAAAATGTTAAGAAAAATAAGAATTAGATAAGAAGTAAGAGAATTCAACTCTCTCTTGGTCACGGAAGACTGATGATGCTTAATTGCCTCGTAACTCATCATACAATTTCATTCAAACTTGACAGAAACAAAATAAAATTCACCCAAACTGTCTTGGTTACTCTTTCTAGTAATCTAGTTAGTAAGTCCACTGTTACAACAATCACAAACTCTGATTAAAATAAATCCTTAATTCACCATGGGCTCTCTCTGCTGTCCACCGGCTGTTTACAGTCCTGTAACTTCTTCACCACTAGATGTTGCAGTGTCTTTCAGCTTAGCTGCCTGTCCCACCAGTAGAGACTGAGCTCCACTGGTGCATGCTGTGCACTACATTCAGAGATTTTAACAGAAAGAGGAGTGCCTGTATTTATGGCTTGTTTAAAACATACCTACAGTATTTCTTAATAGTGTGATACCACCCAAGCCAGTGGTGGCTGTTAATTTTATAAAGCTGTGAGTGAGTGTGTTATTGAGTGTATCTCCCTCACTGAGTCAACAGTCACCAAATTCACTGAGTACAAGAAATTATATGTGTGTGCTGGAATCTGTTATATGGAGATATAAAGTGTGTGTGTGTGTGTGTGTGTGTGTGTGTGTGTGTGTAATCAGAAGCAAATGCCCTCAAAATGACACACATTACAGATAAGAAAACGTTGTTACTTCTTACTTATTTAAAGCATTTTTCAGTGTTCAGGCCTGAAAAGTTTTGATCCAGGAGTTCAGTTTAGGTGAGATTAACAGCCACACTTTGGAAGATTAGTAATAAGCCTTCAGGGCATCACGATGTGCGACTGAAACAATCCCATTGTGATTTATCTCACACGTCTGAATTAGATTCTGGTGATCAATCCCTCTTCAACTACAGCGATAAATCAAAAATGATAAACTGCTCCATCTAAAAGGAAGTTGGTCTCACCAACAATTAGATCTTTGTTTCTCTTGTGTATCTTTTCTTTCGCATGTTTCGTCTTTTTGTCGATGTATCACATGCTTACCTTCTGACAGTAGCCCCATACATGTTTCTGGGATTTAAGGACATTTCAAGGATTTTAGGACGTTTCAAGGATTATTGGATGTTTCTAGGATTTTAGGACATTTCCAGAATTTTGGGACATTTCTAGGATTTGGAGACCTGTCTAGTATTTTGGGACATTTCTAGGATTTTAGGATGTTTCTAAAATCTTAGGTAGGACCTCTGTCGGGGGTGCGGGGATCCTCCACAACTCTATTTTGATGCTGTTTGATGCACTCGGGTAACTTATGTTTACTAAAATTACAAAAAAAATCCAAGTCTGAATCACTTTATGTTTTATTTTGACTGAGAAAATGTCACACTATCAAGGGCCAGATTTGGCCCATGGATGGTAAGTTGTGTATCACTGCCCAGAACCAGCACGATGCAAAGCTGCCGTTTACTGTTACATAAAAAAACATAAAAGCACATATGGTTAAAGGAACAGTGCTGGAAATTAGGAGCCATCGATCTGGATCTCTGTTGAGAGGTTTGATATTAGTTTCATTTTTGTGCGTTTGCAGAGACAGATCCAAGGTGTCATTATCTTAGCTTAACTATGGAAGCAGGCCCCTGTGATGTTTTTCCCATTCTGCTGAAATTGTGTGAGCACAGCATATGTGACAGAGACAGCCAAAAGCAACAGTACTTGCCTTGGTAACCAACACTTTTTGTGCTGTAAAAAAATAATCAGTGGAAAACTGCACAACACCAACTGTCCTTGAGAGTCAAAAACTCTAACAAGGGAAAAAGCTGAGTAAAGTTTGTTAATTAACCTACTGTTTATTCTTTTACTTCTATCTAGTTTGGGGGGGGGGGGGTTCTGTGATGGCAAAATTATAAATAATAATTCTAATAAACCCAACAACAATATTATACTGAATGTGAAAGTGATGTACATAATCGTTCTGACAGTCGCAATTTTAAACATGTCATTTGTGTCATGTATATTACATGGTTAAGCAGCCTTATTACCTGACGCTGTCCTTTAGCATTTCATGCGCAGGCAACTGCAAGCACTGACAGAGCAGTGCTATTTGACAAATTTGGTGTGAGAACAGGCTGCATCACCAGTATTACAAGTACTATACAGCAACAATAATACAAGTACTAATCGACCTCTTTTCAAAACTGCAAATGAAAGAATGCCAGACTGGTATTTTAAGGAGACGACACAAAGCAGTAAAAGTATAGAACAAAAAAGTTACACCAAATGTTTGGTGTCTGGACAACATGCACAGAGCGCCTCAGTTATGTAAGTGGGAAAGTGTCATGCTGTTCATATTAATTACACGGACTTCTATGTATTTTGTGTTAAAGTGCTTTAATTGTTTTGTGTCAGGCCCATTTTTAACAGCCATCTGCCTCTGCTTTCTCCACCAGCCCTCCTTCTCTCTTCTTCCACTTAACACTCAGCCAGTATTTCCTCTGAGACAACTTAGCCAACACATTCATGATGAGGGGAAGAATTAGCAGCCAATTACAGTCAGATAGACTCAGCTTTGGATGTGGAGCTTGAAGGTTATTGGAATGAAGTTTAATGCTGTAATTCACTAAAAAAAGGATGTTTATATCCAAAAGAGCTCTGTGTAAGATTACTTCCTTCTGTCTCCGCTTCTTCATCTTTCTCTCCTCCTCTTTATTCTTCTTTTTTTACTGTTTTTTCCCCTTATTGTTACTCTTCTTAGGTCTGAGAGAGTGTTTGAAATGGATGGATATAACACAGCAGTGGTTCAACAAACACCCAGTTCATGACAGTTTTTCCATTTTCTGAACTAATGAAGGTTTTTCCACGTTTCAGTCTAACCCACAGAGCGACCTTTGCTCCCAGAGTAGTGAAGATCAGCAGATGGTCTCTTGGCAACCGCAAAGAGAAGTCAAGGGAGCAAACAAATAGATTGAATTTGATTTACTCAGTGAAGGGACTAGTGCATCATGGTCAGTGCATCTTCTTTAGTTATTTTAAGAGCTGTCTGTTCAGATCTTCATTAGTTCAGTCCTGTGAGCATATGTAGTCAGGACAATCATGTATCCTCAGGAGATTATTATCTTCATCAGGTTTAAGGTATCATGTGTTTGGTTGTATATAAAGATGGACGACATGCCCCCACTTACCCAACTATGCTTAAGTGAAGCTAAAATATTGCGATATGGCCGCTGCCATCTTGCACTGGTAACATCATTTGGAGCTGGAGGCTGCACAGTAGCGATCTCTGTGGTGGAGGAGTTCCCACCAAAACACCCATCCTACCGAATGCAAGCAGCGCCATTGAATGCGAGTGCACTGATTGGCTGATTGTGGCGTAAAATCCCCTTTTTGTAGGACTGAATAACCCATTAAAATGAACTTATCAGGAATACAATCACTTGAACAAGCATCAGGGTGATTAGATTTACCTTAAATAACAAAAACAAATTAGGGAAAAATGTATTTACCTTGTACTTTGACTTTTTAGTTTGATCCATGTCCCATTCACTAACACGGAGGGGCGGGCTTTATGACCTCAACTGTAGCCAGACACCAGGGGGCAGTCGAATTGGTTAAGTTTTACTTTGGCGGAGTTGTCATGTTGTCCATGTTTATATACAATCCATTGTGCGTGTGTTTATTTGTTTGCATCTGTTGAACCAGTGAGCCTAATAATTTGTGTGGCAATCTCACTCCAAAGTCTTCAAATACCGCTGCTTTGACAGTGCTTTTGGTGTATGATGGCAAAAAGCCACCTTTCGCGTCGGCATGATATGCTCCTGGCAACAGATGAGAATGTGGCGATACAGAATAGTTTGTGGAGTTGTTTAACCCTGATGGACGACTAGAGAGCACTTTCCACGGCAGCCTGATCAGCAGACAGGCGGCCATGCATGCACCTGTCATGGTTTGCCATGTAATTTTGTTGCCTAGAAATAACCACGTGCAGTCTTGTGCTTGTGTTGAAATTACTGTAGCGGCATCAAGTAACATCAGCAGCAAAGGCAGAAGGACACATACAGCATATGTAGATGCAGAAGTCCACTGCAAAGCAGCAACATGTGACAACTTGGGATGAGCATGTGTTGTTATGACTGTATGCTCAAGGTCCTCTCTTGGTTGCGGTTGTTGAAAAAAATATGTTTTATTGACTGTTTTTTTACGTCATTGAATGCTGACTCCTCACTTCCCTTATAACCGATAAGGGCCACAAGTTTTCCAAAAATCATCTCGGCTACAAGCCTTACTGTCTGCTGCAGGGTACATTCTGGCCTTTGTTGTGGCTCCAAACTGACATAGAAAAAGTTAGGTCTGTTGCAAAGTCTGTTGCAGAGCCGTGTACATGACTCTGGTTTACTGGCAACTGTTTGAAACATCCATGTGCACATGCTATTTTTGGTGGAAAGGGGTAAAAGTCTTTAAACTCGTTAAACTCTTTAACGGTCATTTTGGAAATGTTGTTAGGATAAATGTTTAAATGTGACATATGCTTGGTTTTCAGAAACATACAATGACAGCATTTTCTTCTGGCAGCTGGGCATATTTACTGCAAACACAGGAACTTTGCCTCTAACAATTCAAGCTGTCCATTTTTAATTTTTGTGTAGAATTTTACAATTTCCTAAAGCACACCTGCTGTTTTTACTTATTATTTGAGCTTTTGACTCATTTAGTTTTTGGTCTCTTACATGCTTTGCTTCTGGTGCCATTTGTCCCAAGTGAGATGTCTTCATGTCTCTTCATCCTTCTCTTGTCTGCAGGTCGTGGGATGAGTTCCACGACTGCGCCAACGTGGCGATGGCCGGCTGTCCGGATGAAGCTGCAGTTGTCTGGGAGTCTCTCCGCAAGGAATCCAAGAAGATGCAGTTCTCTGGAAACCTGTACGACATGTGCTCCAACCGCCACAACTACCCATTGGGCTCAGTGTCCCCGCACGGCTCGTCCAACCAGGAAGAGCTCAACCAAGAGTCTCTAAGAGGGTGTGTTGATCATCTGGCGGGCCCCCTCCACATTCTCATGCTACTGTCTCCTCTGCTGCTGCTGTTGGTTTGGATATAGCTACCCCCAAAGAAATGGGACTAGTGTGAATAGATATAAACTTTGTGTATTTTTTCTTCCACAAGTCCATAGACTTTCCACTGTTTTTTTTTCCTCTGCTCTGCTAGAGGGTGAATATTTCTAACTGCATGTTCAGAGGCCCGACAGTCTTTTTGATAATGTATCTTTAAACTGCCTGTGCCGTTTCATGCATATTCTCTGCCTTTTAATTAGTCTCTCTGTTGGAAACACAGAAAATTCATACAGAGATGCACAACCACTGTACAAACAGACCTGCAAACACATGCATAGTTAAACAGACAAATACAGCAGCTGTCGTGTCATCCGTCTTTATCTCCTATCCCCCTAAATCTAGTTTATCTGGTTAGTGTGAGCCTGTATGTGATGGTTCCATTGGGAGTTTATCTCTCTGAGTGCAGTAAGAGAGACAAACTTAAAAACTAACTGATAAAGAGGCCAGATGCCACAAGATGCCGTCATGTATTAGCTTTGCAATATAAAGCATTTGAGACTCATGGAAATCTAACATACTTGGTTATCGACCCACCTCCCAGTTTGACTCCAGTGCTGCGAAGACGCTACTCAGTACGCTACTGTTTTATTTCTCTTTCTCTTTTGTCCTCTAAATGTTTATGTGACCAACAACAAGCTAAAAATATGAATGCTAATGAGAGAAAACGAAATCAAAAACATTGTATTGTACACTAAAGATAGGTCAATTTAGTTCATTTTGTGGATTCCTTTAAAGATGTTTGAGGAAAATGTGCTCAAAATGTGACAGTTCGAGTTCTTATTCCATTTTCTAGCACTTATTGTTTGGTTATCTTTCTATCTGTCAATCATAGGGTTCGTGTAGTCAATGTAAACCCTGGAAAAGTCATGTAATTTGCAAATAGCAATTAAGTCCTAACGTGCATTTCTTCTTGTCCAAGTTGTAGATGAAATCATTCTTGAATTTCCCATCTTACTCAGAACGACATCACATTTCAGAAGGTGAAGATGCCCTTATTTTCATTCTGTTGTGTCCTTCATGATTTTGATTGAATAATAGCTCTTCGAGACCTCTCTTGTTTGCTAGCAAAGCACAAATGTGGTCTGGTTTTATGAGACTTAAGGTTTTTGTGGGTTTTCAGATCTCCCTTCAAGGATTCATATAAAGTAAATTTAGTCCTTTTCCAAAATTCTGGCTGAGTAGAGAATACAAATATGTTTATTATTCGGGGAATCACTAGACAAAAAACCCAAGGCCCAAGAACAAGAAATGGGGAAGGACTCCCGCCAGTGTTGACAACTCTCCTCCAAATAAAGGAACTACTGGGTGCTCCAAAAGTCGTGCATTATTTCCCTGAGTACATGTTCTTAGCCTAGACACATACAGCACTATAAATTAGCTTTAGGCGTACAGATTTGTCTGAAAACACTTTGCAGTAACTTTGTTTCAAATAGTAGGAAAAACTATTTTTTTTAGCTGCCTGTTGAGAAACAGCATCATCTGAGGGAATCTGAAATGTCAATGCGATCAAACTGGGAATAATGCCTCCTGCAATTTGTCTTCACACTGAACGTGCACTGTTGCCCCATAGGATCATATAGGATCACAAATCTGAATAAATTAAAGACAATGAAGGAACATTTGCATACAGTCTCAACCGCAGTGCTGGGAAATTTGATGGATGAATAGTTTTACTATAAAAACAAGAGGTGTGTAATCCTTTAATGCTCTAAAGTGTTTTAGACTTCATAACAAGACCCTGCAACAGTGATACTCTAACCAAATCTGTTATGTGCCAGGTGGCCCCCAACCATTTACTAATTCACAGTTCTTTTAGTATACATAAGATATGAGTGCATAAAACAGCATCAAAAAAGATGGTAGTAGGGGATCCTCCACACCCTCAGACAGAGGTCCTAGCTAAGCGCCTAATGTCCCAAAATCCTAGAAATGTGCTAAAATCCTCGTAAAATCCTAGAAACATGTATGGGGCTGCTGCGACTGACCCCTTTTGCAAAAGTGGCCCCCAAGCAAAGCAAATTAAGAATCCCTGCTCTACAAAAATCTATATATATTGAGTTATATATATATATATATTGATGTTTATGCATTTGACTAAAATTGGAGACATATTTATTGAGGGGCAAACATAATGACATAGAACATATCGTTTTTATTCTTTTATTTTGAAAGTTGCGTGAAATGCTATGGATTTCTTATTTGCTAAAACAGTTTCCTCCACAGCTGCTGCAGCAACATGAGTTTTGAGCTAAAGTTAAAGTGAGGTAAGAGTGCACTGGAGTTGTTTTTATTTGGTGCTTTCCCAGGTATGAAATCCTCTGAGGCTCCTCCTTGGCATCCCGCACCGTAGTCCTACAGTATGGGACCAATATGTTGAGTCAGAATCACGATCCTCTCGCATGCCAAGTGTATTTCATGCTCCAGGAGTCGTAGTTTGGCCCCGCAGGCCTGCTGAAGCTGCTTGTTATTCTAAGTGGCTCTGGGTAACAGTTGTTTCTGTCTGGCCCAGGATCAGAAATACTATCAGATTAGAGACAGACAGAGAGAGAGTGAGAGAGAGAAAGATGAGTATACCTGGAAAAACAAACACCGTTCTGCCGAGTTGAAGATTGAATCCACTTGTCAAGCAGCGAGTGTGTTTTACACAGAGGGCTTTGGGTTGTACTTTGCTTTCTTCACACACAAAAAAATAAATCAAAGCTGGGCCGACTTTAAAGAGTTAGTGAACTAACCAAAACAAAATCCTCAAAGGCTGCAACAGTAAGAGTGGAGGAAATAAATAAAAACCTATTAGACAAAAGGAGCCGTGGTTCATTGAGCCCGATGCCGGTGGCAAGTTCGTTAAGCACACCTTCAGGGTTGAATTAAACAGAGAGGTATAGCAAGCAGATCTGGAGACAGTTCTATTAAGTAGTTGGAATTTTATTAGTCTTTTATGGTTTGGGACCTCAATTTCAAAGGTAAACTTTTCGTTTGTGATTCTCGACACACCAATTTTACATGTTGACCCTGATGATCAGAGTAATCCAGTATCGCACTGGCAGAATACACCGCCTGGTAAATCTAAGTGGAAGGCGAAAAGAACTGAGCAGAAATAAAGAGACTACTCTTTAAAACTGGAAAAAAACTCTAATCAGCCCACAGCTATTTTTTCTACATAAGGGACTTCACCCAGAGATATGCTTGGATGGTTTAAAGAGGCTGCTGTAGTTCTGAACTTTAATTAAACTGACAGAATTAGCAATTAGAGGCCTCAATGGCTGATTCACCAAGGTGCAGCAATTTCAAAACCATCTCTGCGGAGCTCAGATAAGATGTTGTCACTGGAGGCTAAATCAGAGTAAATCACAAACTCGAGGCTACCTAAGAAAATCAGATTGGTTGTGTTTTGTATGAATACAGGCCTACAGTGTGTTCAGTCATCATAACCTCACCGACAGCACTGTTTTATGGGAAAATAACTACTTCAGATTAGATTTTAAAGTCAGTTTTGCACAGGGGTGCTAAAAAACACACCAAAAAAAGCCCTCAAGTAATCTATTTATAAGAAGATATGTTTCATGTAAGGTATGTGGATAAATCTGATTTCAGAGTGGTTTGCAATAGTGCTGCAGGGTAAATGCAACATTATTGACCAGAGCGAAGAAGGGAATTATTTTTCAGCACTGCGTTTGAGACTGTTCATCTCTATGCCTCCAGCAACAGCTTAGTGCTCTGGCAAACAGGTTAAATTGGGAAGACACAACTGCAGGAGAAATGTATCTTCTCAAACACCAATGCATCATTGCCACATTATTGGTACAGTATAGTTGTTAATTATTAATGGCGGAGTAAATTAGTAGTCTCTAAATCGTGCAGTTGTAAGCGTATGTTCCTTCACATTAAGGCGTTTTACATAAACCTTTTGCTTCATGTTGCATCAAAGGTGTTTCAACTTACAATGTACCCCTCCTCAGCAAGGCAGTGTTTACTCTTTTTCTGCTGGAGAAACACGTTCTCACCCCAAGTCGTCGCTTGAAATATTGAAATATTGTCACTTTGCAGTGGACTTCTGCGTCTACATATTACGTTCTAGTACGTTCTAGGTATACTTCTACGTGTACTGTTGATGTTCTGGGATGCTGCTACCATGATGTCAACAAATGCACATGCTGGCACAGATGGTTAGGTTTAGGAAAAAAATGTACGTGGTTAGGTGTAGGAAAACTCCCCACCACATACAGATAGCAAGCAAACACTGGACTCCTGCATGAAAATTCGGGGATTGCTGTCCACCTTATAGGGACCTTTGTGCTCCTTATATAACGTTTTTACAGGCAGTATTTCAATCTGACACCATCCAGGTGCATATCACGCGGACGCAACAGGTTCTGTCCAGTTGTGTCCTTAACTGAATGCGGCAGGTGACTTACGGCTGTCCGGTTGTCTGACCATATAATAACACCACAATAATTTCTGTCTGGCCGCATTCTCAGCTGAAAACGTCCAGCGGCGTATTATGTGGACACAAAAGGTGACTTTTGGTGTGGGGATCTTACGCTGAAAAGCTGCAAAAGCAGCTGTATTTGACGGTTGTATTGTCCTGCTGCCTTTACCATTGTGGAGTGCAGTTGCTATAAAGAGGTGCACTCGGTGTTTCGGTGGGGGGTGCATGTGGCATCCACATGAATGCCAGAACTCAAGGTTTCCCAGCAGAACTTTGCATTTTAGTGAGATGTTCAATGTTATTTTTGTCACCTGTCAGTGTTTATAATGTCGTAGTTGTGCAGTCATAATCGGCCATCACATGAAAAGTTGACTTCAAATCTGAAATGATCATAACCAGCGTTATAAAGAAAACAAACACCCAAAAGTGTAGGCGTATGTAACTTGAGAACAAACTGAGTTTATACATATTATTAAAATGATCTTGAGAAACATTTTGGAAAATATGCACAAGCATCATCTTCTCAAGAGTTACGTGATTGACTGAAAAGCTGAGAAGGTATGAAACACCTTACCCATGCAGGCTCGACGCTTGCCACCAACTTCGAGTGTGAACAAGTTGGGCGGGGAGAGACGCAGCAGATGGCAGTGGTGAAAAATGTATGACATTTTGACCAGAGCCTTAAGTGGAACAGCAAGGATCAGACTACAGACAGACAGACAAACTCTCACCTGGGTACCAGACTCATAGACTCGCCTCGAGCAAGTCGCTGCGAGCACAGCTGTGTTTTCAGTTTCAAACCTGAGGCCTCACAGTTTTAATTACTGATAAGACAAAAGAGAAATTACCAGAAACTGAAAACTGGGAAAACTGAATAAGATAAGAATGGCATTGACTTGTGTACGTCATTGAACATTTTGTGAAGAATGAGGAAAATAATGCTTTTTCCTTTAGCTTAATTTTACTGCTAATATGGAGGATGAGGAGAGTAGTTTAATGCATCTCCTGGTTTTACACACACACACACACACACACACACACACACACACACACACACACACACAGACTGACAATGAGTTAGGTTACATCACTGTGTATAGTGTGAATAATTACAGTTCTATGAATATTAATGTATATAGCAGTAATATATTTCATATGTATATAGACAATATCATATATGCCCTGCAAGTGCTACTTTTAAAGCTTTAACATTTTCTATTAGCTGTTGGTTAAACCGTATCCACATTATTCGTAGGGCCATGATATCCTGCGTGAACTATGGTTTCACTGAACTGAGAGTTTGGATGACCTGGAAATGAGAATGGGCTGGATGTACCCGTGCTGCTGTAGCCCAGTTGTTGTTTAACTCAATTAAAATCACATAGACTGTGATTACTAACAGCAGCTTCTGCAGTGAAGCAGATTTGACTTAAAATATGAAAGTGAACCCCAGAAACATGCTTAATTTTGCTCAGAAGAACAGACAAAACATCTTGAATGAAAGACTGCACTGACTTACAGATACTAGTCAGACTAGCCCGACCAGACATGACATTGTGACTTTGGCTAATTCGTGCATGGTATTGTGGTGTTATGAATAAGGTGAACTGACCAAGCAGAATATACCATTACGTTCTCATCCCAAGTCGTCACTTATTGCCGTTTTGCAGTGGACTTCCGCGTCTACATATTACGCTCTGCTGATCCTTCGGCGTCTGCTGTTGATGTTCCAGGATGCCGACCCTGTAGTGTCAACACAAGCACATAGTGGGATTACGCTGCACGGGGTTATGTTTAGGCAAAAACAGCACATGGCAACCAGCGCTGAGACATTAACAACACACATGCCAGCATGGATGGTTAGGTTTAGGCAAAAGAGGCACATGGTAAGGTGTAGAAAAAATCCATAACATTCAGAAGGGAAGCAAACACCTGACTCCCACAAGAAAGTCGGGGGTGTGTCCGTCTTCCCTATAGGGACCTTCATTTCCATCATTTCCATCTGGCTGACGCAGAACGTCCATGTATCATGTTGCCGCGGCAGGTGCCATCCGTCCCTCCAGCAGCGAAGTATTACACAGCGAACAGTCCTGTGCAGCCATGCATGTAGTTATATTTAGGCAACAAAAGCACACGGCAACCAGTCAAGTATTCTGCTTCCACCGCCCCTCCCGCCTGGCCTACAGGGACCATTGTGCTCCTTATATTAAGCCATTGGGGGCAGCGTTTCAACCTGATGCTGTCAAGTGGCATATCATGCAGATGCGACAAGTTCTGCCCAGCTGCGTTCTCAACTGACGCCGACTGTCCGCGTATCATGCTGCCACAGCTGGTGCTGTCAGACGGCGTAAAATAATACCATGAATGGTTCTGTTCTGATGCATTCTTAGCTGACAACTACCAGCGGCATATCATGTGGATGCAAAAGTTGGCTTTTGACGTCGAGATCTTACGCCAAATGCACTGCAAATGCGGCAGCATTTGGCAACGTTGGAATGAGAACGGGCTCAACGCAGATACAGCGTTAAAATGACTAATCTAATGTAAAGTGTTTCAACCTGGATTTCCACCTTTAGTCAATTTAGTCAAACAGAAAAGTTAAAAAAGCAGCTCACCATGAAGTCAATGGACTTATGTCACTCAGCTGTTTGTCCTTTCCTCACTATATTGTTGTCTTTGGACCGCAGATGATGATTTTCTGTCTTCAAGGTTGTGTGAGAGAGCGTGTGTGAGAAAGAGATCAAATATCTCACTGTGGTGTAAATTAGCTTCTTGAATTGACCGTTCATCCACACGACACATTGTACATTTCATTGTTACTGATTAAAATGCTCTTCTCCGTCACTTTCCAGTCCAAATGTCGCTCCCTGACTTTGTTTGTTTGTAGAAGTAGCATGCAGTGCTGAGCTTTCTTTGCCTTTTTATGTGAGAAACAGAGTGTATGATCCTGTGACACATATGTTAACTCCATACATACATCACAACCCTATGTGAAGCTGAGAGACAAAGAGAGTGCGTTTCTATAAAAAAAACATCCGGGCTGGCTTTAAAGTGGTGCTGCTGTTGCTGCTTTGGGCTTCCCATCAAACAGAATGGAGATCCAAACATCTGGGATCACGAATGAAGGACGGACTTTTCCAGGGATGAAAGCAGGAAGCTGCACAACAGAGGCTCTTTGCACATACAGATCACATAGCTGTGTTTTTGTGTGGACAGTAACAAAAGCTCCGTATTGTTCATCAGCGCATAGAAGCAAGAGTCTTTTCAAATGGTGCAGACGCCACGTTTTGTGCTTTAAAAATAACTTTGTGAAGAATTTCTGTATTTGTCCTTGGCTGTCTTTCGTAATGTCTGCTTGTCTCCCACTTTTTCCGGCATTTCTTTCCCTTACATGAACCAGCTCTCTGCTCCTCTTTCAGGTATTTTCTCTGCCCCTCTATCCTTCTAACCATCCATACGTAGTAGGTTTTGCTACCTTTATAGAAAATCATTAAACTGGTGCTGCCTGACCAACTGACTAATTGAGTGTGTTTCATATTGCTCTTTTTTTTAATGTTTAAGTGAATGCTTTTGGGCAGGGGGTTAAGTGCTTGGGTTGAAAACAACGTTGGAAAAAAAAGGAAAAAAATTGTAAAAAAACCCCAGCTCTACAGAGAGTGAAACATTTTACAGTATGTGCTTCTCTCATGCCAGTTGAAACCTTTAAGGCTGCATTTTACCCAAAGCAGCTGGAGTGGGTTGTGACCAGGTCTTATGAGCTGAACTCGCAGTAATATTGTATTTTTGGAGCTGTATTAATCCTGAGGAGCGAACCCTTACCACTGACATTACTTCAATGAGAGTTCATGTTTGTCCTCAAAGCTCTTCAGTGTAAAAACAAGGCTAAGTGTGGAAGTTCACTGACGACTAAACTAGAAGGCGGATTTCCATTACAGATATCCACAAAACTTGAGCGATATTTTCAAAGTGCTGATACTACACAATTGTGAAAAGCCGTCATTATTTTTAATCGAAGGCAACACAGGTGTGTTATGCGATCGATAATGGAAAGGCAAGCCCCTTATATGTGGGAGTGGTCACGTATGAGGAATTTCTGGGAGCTGATAGTCCACGATTTTATAGAGGAATTGTGGATTCAAAACTTCCGAATGATCCTCTCAACTTTTGCAGACTTATGTGATGCAATAATACCTCTTGTAGCTCCTGCTGCATCGTGCATCATCAGTTCCTACTGACGAGCACATAGCCATAGCATCGTGTGACCTATAAAAGAGGGAAAAAAAGGTGTTTCCATTGCAGTTTGGTGAAATATGGCTTTTTGGAATCACCTGAAATACCACCTCATACAAGCGTAAAAACTTTTTGTGTTTTCTTTTCTGCATTGCCGTGCTCCCATTAGGCATATTTCATATTCATTATTTCAATTTGCATAATTTGAGGGTTAATGGAAACCTGCCAAGTGAAAAAACACAAGACAAACAGAAACGCATCTGTAAGTCAACATTAGAGAGCAAGGGCAAATATGAGGCAGAAAACAAGTTTTAAAAGAAAGTAAGGGCCAGATTTCTGACTGAAATGCAAGTCTTAAGCCTGACGAGAAATAGTGTTGCAGCATTAATTTATGCAGTGTAGTTGAGATTCCTTCGCTCAGTATCTTCAAAGATGTGTGCTCCTCACATTAGTAGTTTGCATCTCTTGTATGCAAATTCCAAGTGTGAGAGGAGTAAAACAGAGAATTATCGCACACTGTCCTACAACTTGAAAAAAAAAAACATTCTTATTTTTTGGTAGTCAGACCATCAGTTTGAATAAAAAAAGGTAAAGCCTACTCAAGTGAGGCTAACCAAAGACCACAAGCTGAAATTGCAATCGGCTCTACAGTCTGTGTGTATTTAGCCTATTAGAGGTCACTTCCCACTATCAAATATGTTACCTCATGGTAAAAATATCTCGATACACACATAGAACAATACATTTAAAAACAGTCAACACAAACACTGTCTAACAATTCAGCAATCAAAACAGGCTAATTGTAATTATCAGAGCAGAATCATGACAATATCATTTTTGAACATCTTGTATACACAGCTCCAAACGGGAGGAAGGCAGTCACAGTGCAAGACAGAACAGAAACAAGATAATAAGAAAACTACTTTGAAGGAGTAAAAATATATAAAAATAGAAAATACAGAGAAAAAACATGAATGTAGAAAAGGAATACACTTCATGCAGACAAGGTGTACAGACCATCAGGGCTTCAGTATCTCAGGATGCAACATAAAATGAAACATAATAAGTGGAAAATCTGTAATAATGCAATGAAAAGAGTAAAAATCTTAAGAATGAGGCACACAAAAGAGGCAGGCATTTCCAAGGATGATTCTGGTTTATTACAGCTGTGGTATTTTAATATTCATAGGTTTTGTCCTCATTTTGGTAATTATAAGTCAAAAAGTAAATAGCTGAGATTTGAGAATGCATGCATAGCTTTGAATAAGTCTGCCAATAAAGAATCAGATTCGCCAAATTTATTTGTAAAGGAAACAAAGGTTACCAAAACTGTATGTTTTGAACGTCTATGTTTTATGGGTAAGGTAGGTGTGTTCTTTGGTGAGTGCCTGTGCAGGTGCCACCCTGCCCTCCTCACCGTGCAGAGAGTGATTGAGCACACCTGTGTTTAATCTGCTGATTAGGAGTGTGCAGTATTTAAACCAGTGGGTCAGTGTGGCAGCACGAAAGCTGTGTTTTGGGAGTGCAGACTGAAGTAACATGAGTTGTGCACTTCAACATGAAGTGCACCAGAGACAGTGACCATCTCGGTGTGAAAACTTTATTTTTGTTGAACATTTAACTTTTTTTAAGACCTTGTTAAACACTTTAATCTCTAAATCTAACCGTGACCCCTTTGATTCTTTAAAGAAAGAAGTATTGTTGTTTTCTGTTTTCATTTTTATTGCTACTCCCCTCACTCTCAGAGCCTCATCAGGGATCTAACACCATCAAATGTTACAGAGCAACTCCCTGGTTCAAGAGTTTTTGTAAAATAATTCTCTGCCATAATTAGAATATATACTGGGGGGGGGCACATCCTAAAAAAATGCTATGAAAGACAACCAAGTATTACTGTGCCAAACAATTATTTGCAAATGAAGGCTAATCATATTCATAAATGAACCTAACAGACTGCCATTGTTCTTACAGCCCGATCTGGTTCCAAAGTCATCAAATATCGCTGCTAGTGCACTGCTTTTGGTGTAAGATCCTGATGCCAAAAGCCCTCTTTTGTGTCTGCATGATACACTGTTGGACGTTGTCTGCGTTAATACGGCCGTACAGAACTGTTTATGGTGTTGTTACCGTCTGTGATGTTTTTTTCTACATGTGTGTTTGTTGAGGTCCTGTCGTTGGTTGCCATGTGCTTGTGTTGTGTGAACATAATCATGCGCAGTGTAATCACAATAGCGCCACTTGGAATGTCAACAGAAGACGCAGAAGGATACTTAGGGCGTAATATTTAGACACGGAAGTCTAAGCGACAATATGTGACGACTTGTGATGAGAATGTGTTTACTATTCCTATTGGTTGCAGTATTACAGTCAGTGCACTTTGTTTACCCCAGCAGATTATGTAAGCTTTCAGAAAACGTGCACAAATATGGACAAAATGAACACAGAGTTCATATCTATTGTTGAGCATAAATGAGCCTTTAGTAGCTACACCACAGATGTGATTGGATGACACAAGATGTCCCCCAAAACTTGTTAGATGTTTTCCTGTGACATTTCATGACTCCAGATTAAAGCGTCACCGGGCAACTCAGCATGTTTGCAGATCCAAATGGCTGCGACAGATAAGTGTTTGAACATTTTGAACTTCAGTACCCAGAAACCCTTTAAGGTGACATCAGTAAGCAGCACGACATTCTCGTCTGTGATGCTTTAAAGAGGAGAGGAAAGTAATGCAGGCGGAAAAGGTCTGCTGAGTGCAGCTTTTTCTGGACAGAGTGCTGCTCTCTCTGCTGTGTCAGATTGGATTTCACTCTTAAATTTTGATTCTTCATTTCCTGTGGCCAGAAAAAGTCAACACATCCAACAGAAGGATTTTATTTGGGCAGACGGGGAATCTGCTGCAATTTACAGAGACGAGACAAACTTTTTGTTGCAGCCACACTTTTTTATTCTCATAAATAAGGTATATTTGTCACTCAAAAATGTGTCTAGTGCAGACAACAATGCTTTTGCATGGATAGTTTTTACAAGTAATTTGTAGTTAAAATTTGAAGGCCTTACTGCACCGAACACCATCAAGGAGTTCTGGCTGAATTTGTTTCGAATAAAGCAAATGAAGTGAACTTTCAACATGTGCCTGGCAATAATGAGCACCAGCAGCTGAAAAAGAAAATGTTCTGCTGCTTTCTTCAACAGCTGCTGGATATGAGTACCAAAGCTGAACACATGGCCTTAGTTTGATTGAATCTTCTCTCAGGCTCTTTGCTTGAGCATTTTCTCTGACAAGATGTCACACACAACATGTCGTGTCTTTTTTCTTGAAAAAAACTTCCAGGTTCACGTTTGTTCCCGTGGGTTAGTGCTTCAGAGTAGATTCCAGGAACACTATTTTTGCACATTAGGGCCATTATGTGAAATATGATTCAGGATACTTAAACACTTCCTGCACTCCTCATGTTCATGCAAAACCACCACAGGGATAGTTTAACCCTTGGGGCATCCTAAAATATCTCCTGAATGTAGTAAGAGGTGTTGTCCTACACTGGGCACTCTGACCTTTTGTTGCTGTTTGCGTACAATGAGCCAAACTTGTGGACTGTAATGTAACCCATACATGAATGTAATATATGGGTTTATGGAAATTTACATAGGTAGTGCACATGTATGTCTGTCAGCAATTATCACATTTACAACATATTTCAAATATACCAAGAAAGGTTCACATCTGAATAATGCATTTTACACACACAGTATATATTTTGAGAATGCTGATATATATATATACGGTATAAATATGTATTGTTTCTTATATTAATTACACATTCATCCATTCAGGTTGCATGTAGATTAAAACCAGTATCTTCTTACTTTAAGGGGGCAAATATCCAAAATAGGGATAGTTCGACTACGTGCATTTAAAACTGCAGTATATTCTCCCTATATTTTGAGTTTTATTTTACATTATAATGATACCTTAATTTTAATTCAAAACAATGCTCAATGACCAGTTGCCTGAATCATCTTAACTGGCCCCTTTTGATGCAAAGGAGCAGCAGCTCTACTCTGACCCCCCACCGGATGTCTGAGCACCTCACCCTGTCTCTATGGTTTAGTCCAGCCACCCACTGGAGGAAACTCCTTTCAGCAGCTTGTATCCGCAGTCTCATTATTGCGGATACTACCCAAAGCTTATGACCATAGGTGAGGGTGGGAACATAGATTGACTGCTAAATCAAAAGCTTTGCCTTTTGGCTCAGCTCCCTTTTCACCACGACAGTCCGGCACAGCGCCAGATCAATCATCTCATGCTGCATTTTACCCTCACTTTTGTGTGAACAAGACCCCGAGGCACTTGAGCTCCTTTTCCTGGGCCAGCAACTCTCTCCCAGCCCACAGGGCTCAATCCACCATTTTCTGGCAGATAACCATGGACTCAGACTTAGAGGTGCTGACTCTTATCCAAACCTGTTCACACTGGGCTGCAAACTGCCCATCTGTATCCTAAATCATCACATGTTTCTGCTTTGCAGTGGACTTCTGCATCTACATATTATGCTGTAGGTATCCTTCTGCATCTGCTATTTACATTTCTGCTACCATGATGTCAGTACAAGCACATGGTGGGATTGTGCTGCACATGGTTATGCTTAGGCAACAAAAGCACATGGCAGCCAACGCAGGGATGTCAACAAACGCACATGCTGCCACGGATGGTTTGGATAGGCAACAGAGTCATGGATGGTAAGGATTAGGCAAAAGAGCACATGGTAAGGTGTAGAAAAGAAACACATCACAGTCAGACGCGAAGCAAACACCGGATTCCCGCAATAAAGTTTGGGGTTTGTCGAATCTACCCATCGCCCCTCCCGCCCGCCCTATAGGAACCTTCGTGCTTGTTAAATCATGTTGTTACCAGCAGCATATCAACCTGACACTGTCCAGCTGAGGACAGGTTTCATTCTGATGTGTTTTCAGCTGACACCGACGAGTGAGGTATCACGCAAATACGAAAGGTGGCTTTTGGCATCGGGATCTTACACCAGAGCACTGCAAAAGCAGGGCTGATTGACAAAACATGCTGGCTGTAAGGACACCAAAAGAACCACATCATCTGCAAAGAGCAGAGATTAAATTCTGCTGTCGCTGACCACCTGCTAAAACCATGGCTTGAGCAGTAGCATCTTTGAGTTACCAGTTATTCTGAGGTTATGGGAACAGAAAAATCTCACAACAAAGAGTAAAAGAGAGACGGTGTGCAAGTGAGAGTGTAACTGTGAGTGTGTATGTGTGCGTGTTTGGCCTTCGTACATTCCCGCGCTGCGCTTCATCATTGCAGTGTGGTGTAAGAGAGCATGAGTGAGAGTCTCAGGTGAAAGCCACGTATGTTATGCAGGAGTCGCTCCCAGTTATTTGGATGGTTTTTGCAAATGAATATTTTATCACTGCCGGATGCCTCTGTAAACAGAGAAGCAGCAGCAGTTTATAGAGTGAATATGAAGTCCCAGACCTCCCCACATTTACACACTGAGTGCATAATCACATGTAAACACACACTCCGATGGTCTGGGACACTGACACACTGGTACTTGCAGACTCAGAAACTACATCCGCTTTGTAGACAGTGCGAAGGTGTTACGATATTAGTTTGGACTCAGCAATCTACGTCAAAGGTTATTTCCCTTCCTGCAGTTTCTTCTGTGTTTCCAACAAGCAATGAGCAGCAAACCTTCAGCTCCAGTGGCCTCAATTACAGGGAAAGCTTCTTTTCAGGTTTGTGCTCAGAAAACTGTGGGTAGAAATCTGTGCCAAAGTTCGTTATTTATTCATTCTGACCCTGAGGTGCAAATGTTTCCAACACAGCGGCAGCTCTCCTGCACATATACGAGATAGCTGTGAAGCACATGATTGTACCCATGATGAAAGTCAAGCTGCGGCAATCCGTATTGTCCAAGCAATTCATTGTGAGTAGAAGTTAAAGCACTTTCAAACACACTCACACTCCCATATCAGAAATGATGAAGTGTATTTTTGTTCTTCCTTTTTTGTGAATTAGTTGTGTGGTTGAGTTTAAAAAAAAAAAGAATCATCCATAGCAAGCTCAGTCTGCTCTCAGTAACGAGGCCCCTTCTTTACAACAAACTCACACAGATCTGATAAAACTTTCAGTTTTTATATTGATAAATTTATTTTTTTATTAGAATTGCCATGGTATATATATATATAGTCATTGTCTGGGGAAGTAATTAAAGGGATTTAATGTAAGGTATCCATCCATATGGGACACGGGAGTCTATCCCAGCACGAGTCTATCATGGGACTACAGGCACCAGAAATTGGGGGAAAAAATTAAACCTAAAATCAATGACATACCTAAACTCAATATTTTTGGACTCCTGGAGAAGCCCCGCACAGTCAACAAATCCAATAACTTTTTGATTTGATTCATTTTTTACCATGAAGTTGTTAAATAAGAAGCTAACCAAGCACATCATGCCTACATCCTTTAAGGTTATTGCAGTCATATTTTTAGATTTGATGGATACCTGATAGTGACATTAAACTAATAAATTATTCATATCGAGTAATTACCGAGCTGAGTCTATTAATAGCTTAGTATATGGGAGAAACCTCCATGTTCTCCTGTTAACAGCCACAAAAGCTTTCATTATTCAAAGAATTTACATACCATGGAGTTTTATCTTTAGTCCCCTGGTGCAGCAAAGGGTGAAAACAGACAGTTGTAATCAGTGTGTACATATATGCAAAATGCAGTGGCCACACGTGTCCTTTATATTACTGTAGAGGACGCTTTTGATTAAAAGGTTACTGATTCAAGTCACCTGATAACATCAGTACTGAGTGAGAAACAATTGTGTCGGCCTCCTTATAAATTGTGCTAATGTGTCCTCAAGCAAGTCACTGAAAAAGCTTAACTACTTCTGCCACTTTTGCTCTTATTTCAATGCATATTCATCCCAGGTCATCAAGTGCTACATGGTTTAGTTGTTTGCTAAACATGAGTAATGTTGTTTTATTACTCTAGATTACAGGTTCTCAAATTTAATATTTAAAAGGTCAGAATCTGATTTTATTCAAGGCCAAAGGTCTGGAGCTATTGGTGATAAGGTGATACGTTTTCGCCCAGCACTCAGACAGAGACTGCTCTCTCTTGCTGTGTCATTGATCTCACAAACAACTTTTTTGTTGATTCATAGGAAGATTTTAACCGTCAAAGTTTTGTTGTCCTCACCTCTGTATTCTGAGGACATTGCTGTTCTAGATGTCTGTGCTTTGTGTCATAGTGGCATAAAACATTTCCCCTCCTCACAACTCCAACTGTCTCTGTGAAAATCAAACACATGGCCTTCAGGCTGGATTGGGGCAAAATGAACGCATATTTCTCTGTCCACTCGTCTTTGAAAACTCACTTTTCTTGGTCGACTTTTCTGAGAACAGCACCTCCAAATCCGAGGCCACGGTTCTCAGCCGGAAAAGGATGGAGTGCCCTCTCCAGATTGGGGAGGAGATCCTGCCCCAAGTGGAGGAGTTTAAGTACCTCGGGGTCTTGTTCACAAGTGAGGGAAAGATGAAGCGGGAGACTGACAGGTGGATCAGTGCGGTGTCTGCCGCACTGCGGACTCTGCACGGATCTGTCGTGGTGAAGAGGGAGCTGAGCCGAAAGACAAAGCTCTCAATTTATCTATGATCTTCGTTCCTACCCTCACCTATAGTCACGAGCTTTGGGTAGTGACCGAAAGTAAAAGATCGCGGGTACAAGCGGCCGAAATGGAAATGAAAGCTCGGTCATCCGGGAGGAGCTCGGAGTAGAGCCGCTGCTCCTCCGCGTTGAGAAGAGCCAGATGAGGTGGCTCGGGCATCTAATTAGGATGCCTCCTGGACCTCCCTGGTGAGGTGTGCAGGGCACGTCCCACAGTAGGAGACCGCGGGGAAGACCCAGGACATGCTGGAGAGACTATGTCCAGCTGGCCTGGGAACGCCTTGGGATCCCCCGGGAAGAGCTGGACAAAGTGGCCGCAGGATAGTGAACGAAACGCCTGTTAGCAGTTAACTAATTTGCTAATTTTGAACGGACTCCTGTTAGCCGACCCTTGAACTCTGAAACGTGATGACTTTCACCTCATATGGCCTGTGGCTGTCAACGTTGCCATGACAATGATGCCAAACAGGAAAATGATTACGTTTGAACCTTGATCTCAGGCCGAGATCACTGTAACAATCTCCAAATAGACTATATTCAACAAGACTAGCAATTTATTAATAAGTATAAAACTTTTCGTCTTCAAAGTCAGAAACATTCACTTTCATAACTTTGTATTATTGCATTTCTAATATGAGGTATAGGCTGGGTCCGGACAGACTTACCGTCAGGTCTGGATCCAGACTGGAGTCCAGACTTTGAGAACGTTTGTTCTAGATGTTTGAATTATTTAGATTAGATTTTGATAGTGTTTTCTTTTTCTAATTATTTGTTTAGTTCAATTATTTCTATTACTTTGTTTGGCATATTTAGCTTCTGCATAATTAGTAATTTGTTTTAATTGACTAGGTAATACAAGGCACCCGCTGTTATTAAGATAGGTAGGCAGGTAGGACCAGCATGCACCTGGGTGGGCAAAATGCTTTTTTTATCACAGCAAGAGAGGCAGCGGGAGTTATGATTCCTTTGTTCCTTTATTTACTTGCTTGTTTTTGGATCAATAAATCAAAAAGAACCGCGATAGCTTTGAATAAATATTAGACGTCTTGGTGCACGGTGCATCTGTTTCTCTTTGATTGTTTGATTTAAGTTTGATTTTGATTTTTGCCGACAAATGGCCACTACGCCAGTGCTTAAAAGTTGAACTCATGTTAAAATGACAAACTTTACAGCAGAAATAAACATGTTTTCAGCGTGGTACAAAAAAAAAGGATTTTTGTCTCTGTAGCTTATTTCAACATTCATAACACTGTATGGGGAGTACATTTTTATATGAATCAACTGTTTGCATTTTGTTAAGTCTTAAAGTAACGCATCTTGTGGGGCCACTTGAGTGACGGCCTGCCTGCAAGGCGTCGCTACAGTCTGTGAGTCAGCTTCAAATATGGTCACGTCTGGCTCCAAAAATCCAAGATGACGACAGCAGAAATGCCAATTGCAAGGCTTGAGTAACATCACAGTTGCTATGTCTATTATTTTTTCTATGGTTTCAGTATTTTTAATTACTGTGATCCTCTTGAATCTGGACTTTAGTGGCAGGATGTCCAGAAATACAGTACTTCGGTCAGAAAATCAGCATCAAGCAATAAAAATATTGGGAGTTCTTGACATATTTTAATAAGAATTAATTAAAATGCATTGTTATCTAAAGTGGTGACAGTGACCACTGTGGCTTCAAGTGAAAATGACAAATGATAAATGATAGCCTACATCATAACGAAATGGTAGAACAAGAGTATCAAAGTCAGTGTACTAACTCAGTAATGCCTGTTGCACAGCAATATCCAGCCAGAGTTACATAAGCTGAGAATAGCCATCACAAGCTCCTGGCCAAACCAAACCAAGTAAGGCTTTAAAAGAATACTTCACCCACAAAATGACCTCTTACATATCAATTATTCACCGCGTGTTAGTTCTGCCTACGGGTAGCACACCCCAAGTGCTACACCACTGAGCATGTGAGCAAAGTTCAAACATGTTGGTGCCCAGGCGCACTACCTGCCCGATTATGAGACTGACATGTTTTACATCGAAATTTTTAAGTGAAATTGCATGTGTTTGGGAAGTACTGAGCATATGACTGGATAAAGAAATGCATTATAATGCAGGAGTGGTTTGAAAGTTTGTAAAAGGATGTTTTGATATAGTTTTGCTTTTGTTTTTTTAAAAATTGCCCGTTTACAGCGGAGGCATGTAGGAGAAAAGTTTTCCTCACAAATAAAAGCTCACACACAGTGAGTAATTTATATATCAACATATTCTCATCCCAAGTCCTCACACATTGCTACGATACTCTGGACTTCCACGTCTACATATTATGATCCCTCTGTGTTTGCTGTTAACGTTCCAGGATGCCGCTATCATGATGTCAACACAAGCACACGGTGGGATTACACTGCATGTTATGTTTAGGCAACAAAAGCACATGACAACCAACACCAGGGCATCAACAAACCCACACGCTGGCAGGGATGGTTAGGTTTTGACTAAATAGGCCCATGGTAAGGTGTAGAAAAAACCCATCGAACACTGGACTCCTGCATGAAAGTCTGGGGTTTGTTGGATCAATCCACCGACTCTCCTGCCCACCCTATAGGTACCTTTGTGCTCATGTCATATAACATCATCGTGCAACATGTCATCCAGCCGCGTTCTCAAATGACGCAATCTGCGTATCATGCTGCCATTGCACGCGCCGTTTGGTTGACATATAATAACACAGCAAACAGTGATTGTCCGGCTGTGTTCTCAGCTGATGGCGTCCAGCAGCGTTGCATGCGACACAAAAGGTGGCTTTTGGTGTCGGGATCTTTTGCCAAAAGCACTACAAAGCTGCAATATTTGATGACAGAATGAGAACATCCTGATATACAAATGGTTATTTTGTGGGTGAAGTGTTACTTTAACAGCAAATTCTTATACAGTTGTTTCATCGAGTGAGTGTGTGTTTTACTTCTTATGCAGTAAAACTTTTCATTTTCAGAGAGATTGTGTTATTTCTTCTTTCAAAAGTTTTATAGTCTTGTTTTAAACTACACAACAGTATATATGAAGCAGCGTCTGCTTTCAGGTTAACACATCAATAACTTAAAGGGACCACTCTTCAAAAAGAGTACATCTAGTCATTCTGAACATCAACATTCACTGCAAGTAAAACAAAAAGTACAGAGAAGAGAAAGCTGCGAAGTAGATATCATCAAAAGTATTAAACGTGCAGTTGTCAAAGAGAGAGAGAGAGAGAGAGGCTTCCCTTTTCCTCTCAGTTTATTTGCTTTTAAAACATAATTTGAATGTACGTAGAGCAGAGAGTGAAGGGAGAATAAATGGGGGGACTTAATGAAAAAGAGGGTGAAGGAAAAACAGAGTGAAAGAAGACATACTGAGTGGATACAAGGGCTTGAAGGACAGATTATGAAGATATATGCATGGGAGGGGTGAACACGAGGGAAAGAGAGAAAGAAAGAACAGAAAGGGAGTGAAGGTTATACTAATGAATGGTTAAACTGGGGAAGGCAGAGAGGAGGAGAGAGAAGAAAGCAAAGTGAGAGAAGAGGGAGGTTAGGACAAGATTGCGCAAGTGTCAAGGGATGTTTAAAGATGGTTTGTTATAAGAAAAAAAAACAAAAAAAACGAGGAGGGGCTCTCTGTGTGTGTGTGTGTGTGTGTGTGTGTGTGTGTGTGTGTGAGAGAGAGAGACCTTGAGCGACCAAATCAGTAGCTACATGTATTTCAAGGCATTTTTACTGAAGTGTGGAAAACACACACTCATATTCAGTGTTGTTGAAAACAGAGTTGTAAATGGTCTGTACGGCTCATTACACACGAGGAGGATTGATCCAATGTTTCGGAGCAGCAATCAGATAAGCAACAGGAGGTGTGTGTGTGTGTGTGTGTGTGTGTGTGCGTGTGTGTGTGTGTGTGTGTTGTTGTTGTTATTGGTTTTTTCACAGTGTGTCATGGACATGTTCTATTCATCCGTCTCTATTAATGTACTCGTGTCCAAGTTGTTTTACACGAGAAACCACATGTGATGAGTGTATATGTTTGTGTGTGTGTGTGTGTGTGTGTGTGTGTGTTTGTGTGTGTGTGTCTGTGTTTTGCTGCAGTGATCCCAGTGACAGTAGTCTTATATCAGCAGCTGTGGCCTGACCTTTTCTCTAATTGACTCTAATCAATTGAGCCTCATCCCTTCTGTCTAAGGGGGGATGAAGCTCCCCTTGACCCGCTGCATGTTCCCGTCAAGCCTTCATGTTCTCTTACAAGAAGGATGCCACTCAACATGTAGTAGTCCTGCCCTGAAAATGGGCCGGCTTCACATTAGTGTTTTAAATCTGAATGCATCAGATGTCCTGCACTACGCCGAATTGTCAGTAGTGCTGCAACTAAACACTGAGAAGCAGTGAATTTATTATCCATTTATGTGAGGAGAAAGCTAGTTCCTTTCAAAGTGCAGCTTTCTGCCACTATTTTTCTGTTTTAAATCGTAGTTCTCTTATTTCCCCATGGGTAAATTAGTTTGCACTGCTTCTCTACAAAGGGGAGTGACACTAATTGCTGTGCAAATGAAAGGTTGTTTCTTTCAACTCTGTTTTTCCATAAGAGCCAAGTTCGGTACCCGCTCGCTGTGCTATTCTTCCTAATTTTGACTCTGCTAAGTCTCTTAACAATAGTAATTCAGTTGACAAAACAATCTCAACTCAAGATCTACTGAACGCAAGCTGGTCTCACTCCCAGGGCATCAGTGTCCCTGAAAACCCTGTAATGACACTGAGGGCACCCTTTAGTGCGTGGATTAGATGCACCACCTTTAATGTGAGCCAGCCTACATCATTATCAGATGTTCAGAGCATTGGACATTGTATAAAGACTGTAAACATCCGTGTAGGTAGGATAAGAGGGAAAGTGAATGGGTCCAACAAGCACAGGACTTTGAGTTTTTGGTGAACACGTCCCCTGAATACTTTCTGTAATTGCAGTGCACATGTAAGGACTTGATGTAAGGAACAGACTGCGCAGTAAGTTGAATATTGACTTACATCAAAAACAGTTTATTTGTTTTCCAATTAATTTATTTACATGAAAATGTGGTGGATTATTACTCACATGAAAAATAAATTCTGTGATGAAACAGCTTATCACTGTAATTAACTGCAGATATAACCTTTAGATGCAACATGTTATACAAGAAAAGAGGCTCTGTGAATAATTTGTAATGTGGCCAGATCTCAGCAGACGTTCTCCTATAGCTCTGTATGGTGGTTGTGAAGCCTCTTTCTCCCTATTACCTCTGCACGTGCACACTCTCTCTCCCTCTCTTACACACACACACACACACACACACACACACACACACTTGTAAGAACTATAAGTGCAGTGTGTGTGGTGACATTCACTGTGCTCCCAGTCCCTTCTCTGGTGTTCACACTGGGAGCCACTCGATCCCTGATCAATACAGTGCTATATCCTGATTCTCTCTCTCACATACACACTTAACTGTGCCTTTGCTGTTATTGAGTCGTAATGCTGGATGTGTGAAACCCTCCCATCCCCCCCTACTACCTCCACCTCTCTTGTATCAGCTCTTTTGCTCCTCTTTCCACCCTCTTCTTCTCCTCTTCTTCGCTTTGCCTTCCTTCATCCTATCATATCAATTAAAAACAGATGATTAGCTGCTAAACCAATCTCCTCCTCTTCTTCTTCTGATGACAAAAACATCCAAATAAGAAACATCTCAATCATTACGTAACACGTGTGTCTGTGTGTGTGTTTGGGCCGTGTGTTTTCATTCACCTGCAGTGTAGATTGCAGCATTTATTTATTCCAAACGCTATAAAACATGATCGCTGCTCCGGTCCAGGTACACTGCTCAGCCACGGGGGACACAACTGATTAAAGAGAGGCTGCTAGTGTGTGTGTGTGTGTGTGTGTGTGTGTGTGTGTGTGTGTGTAGATCAAGAGTGTGCAAGACCAAAAAAAAGTATGTTTGAGAAAGGGTGCATGTTTATGTGTGCATGTGTGAAAGTTTCAAGTGAACGAGAGTTGAAACGTGTGTGAAAAAAGAGAAAAGTTAAGAAGAACATTCCAAGTGTGTGTGTGTGTGTGTGTGTGTGTGTGTGTGTGTGTTTGTGTATACAGGTTAGTATAAGGTGGCTGTGATTAATTTCTCTCTGTAGCCGTTGCTCTAATTCCCGGCTGAGGTGGGAATGGTCCCTGAAAGAGTCCCAGTGGAAATCACAGTAGGCAGGCAGGCAGACAGCAGCTCTGAGAAACACTGATGAATTATCCATAGAGAGAGAGAGAGGGGAGGGAGGGGGTGATGGTGAGAGAGATAGAGGGGGAGCTGAGGTGTAAAGGGAGCAAGCGAAGGCAAGGGAGGAGACGAAGAGGAAAAAAAGTGAGGAAAAAGCAAAAGAAAACAGATGGAGGGATAGTAAATACAGCGGGGATGAAGAGAAGTGTGAGAAAAACAGAGCGGGTGAGAGGAATCGTGAAGATGGAGAGAAAGAGAGAGAGAACATTTGCTGACGGACGGGGGGGAAAGTGAAATCCACAACATGCTTCCCCCACTGGAAAATTCACACTTGTGTTGCTCTTCCACCTCCAGTGTGTGTCTCCTGTCACTGCTGGATCAGTGTGTCAGTTTGATTTCATCTGTGACAAAACATAAATCTTCAGGTCAGCTGCAGCTGTAGCCCAACTGGAATAAAAAAATCAACCCTGAAAATAACTCGCCACAGAGAGCAAAGGTTAAGCAAAAAGACACATTCCTGCGCTACAGTACATGAAAGAATCTGCATCTGGTACATTTCTCTATTCACTTATTTTCTTGTAAGGTTACAAACAATTTCATTACAAATTTCATGTGACACAGAAAGCCAAATTTAGTACTTATGTGAGACACATTTTTAGTTCTAACTAGGTATTAGATGTACGACTAATTTAAAAATAAATCAAAGAACCAAATCAGGCAGTAGGAGCTAATTTAAGACTGAATGCAGCTAATGAAAAGCCTGAAACTATAAATGGGCAGGAGTGAAAGAAGAACACCAGAATATTTATGTGTGTAGGCAGGAGTGGAAAGAACAAAACACAAATGTGTTACATATTTTACAGCCAATGGAAAAATTTAAGTAAATGGGTAGTCGGCAATGAGCAACTTAACAAGATGTGGCCAAATATTAGCAGGAAATTAGTCTAAAAAAAAGAAAAGAAAAAACAAGAAATTACCTAAAAATAAGCAAAAAAAAAAAAAAAAAAAAAACTAAACTAAAAACAAACAAAAAAAAACAAACAAGGAAAGTAAAAACAAGAACAAACAAGAAAATGACCCACAAATACCTAAATCTTTGAAAAAAAAACATGTATTTTTTTCTATAACACAACTTTAAATATATGGATATAGTAATTAATTAATTTTTTCCTGAATTTTTACATTTTCCTCTTTTTTAAAATTAATTTTCAGGTCATTCTTGTCACCTTTTACAGCACAAGAAACCTAATCCAGATTTCAAGGGGTTAAGTACATCTCTGTGTACTTTTTACTTTATGTATATGACCAGTACTACAAACGCTTATCTTTTTATATTTTTAAGTATATTTTTTCCAATATAAGTTTTTGCTTTTTACAGGTTTTACATGAAATTGTGTCATTTTATATTGTAGACTTTCAACTTATAAGTAATACTTGATCAGTCATCTTTTAATCTAAAGAAAGAAAGAGTAAACTGTCATAGCATAGAGCTACAAACACACCATCTCTGTGCTCTGATGTTCATTTCCATGTAAGACTGTAAAAAAATAAAAGATTAAATAGTGTGAAAGTAATAACAGCTACATGGACTTATTAATACTAAGATAGCAATCAATCATAAAGTGTGTGTTTCTTCATGCACGCACAATTTCATCTATTTTAAAATTCACGTGAACACACACTGTCATGAACATGGCTAACGTATCTTCTATACATATTTCATAATTGCAGAAGGCCTAATTTATGCATTTTTCATATCCTTTGAAATATTGCCTGCCTTGATACACATCAAGTCATTCTGTATAAAATATGCAGTTGTGGAGTACGCTGTAAATTAGTGTGCAGCATGTTTGCGTAGTGTGTGTGTGTAATGCAACACCTGATAGTGATTTCTATCATTTAGCAAACATTATGCACAGCGACATGGATGTAATTAAAGCACATTATTGACTAAATAATAGTTTATGGCTCTCTGGGCATTTCTATTTGACCAGAAGTCCTTTGTTTTACACTGATGTGCTTCATTATTATTACATTTGAAAGATGCATACAATCTGTCATCATGTCTTACATTATGTATCTGTAATGACTGTGTTATGAGGGTGTTACCCCTACTGTTCCTTCAGAAGGTACTCACTGCCTTGAGGTTGTGCAAATTGCACTGAAGATTATTATATCATGGTCATTATGGCTGTAATGAACTCATAAGCTGCTTTTAATGTCTAATGTCCAGTGCTTAGAGGAGAGGGACACAGGCATTCACCAAAAATACAGGACATGAGGTATTGTTCTCTTCTGTTAGAGCTCCACAAAATGTGACAGGAAGAAACTTTGCTGCTCGCCGTGGGGAAATGTGGTATATTTTTAAGAGGAGCAAGAAAGTAAAAGAAAGCTACAAGTATGTCAATGTTTTATTCCTGGACCTCCATGACAAATGCGTCGCCAAATTACACCCCTGACACTTCCTCATTTTGAACGGTGGCTGCCTCGGAGGATGCCTTTGTGGCCTTTTCAAATCCCTCACCACAAATCCTCCTCTACCTCTGTTATGTAGATGGGAATACAACTACAAAGCCACACCACCCAAACAGGGTTTACACAGGCTTTTCAGCCTTCCTGTTCAGCCTCAGCTGCTGCGACAAAGCATTTTCCTTTCTCATGCATCATGTAATAATTCATGGTGTGGACAGCCCTACAAAATAAACAGTCCTTTGAGAATTGTGCCAGGATACTGGGTCAAATGTTTAACTGGTGCTGACTGTCTCTGCTGGGGATATACTGGCCTAAATCAGCCACTATATCCCTGATTTACCATAAGAGGCACCGACACAACAATAAACCTCAATCAACATTCAAACCTGTGATACAGGTTGGCTGTTCTCGACCAGAATAATTCACTTATGTGCCGTCATGTGCTGCTTTCAAAGGCACCACAACAATATCAGTAACTTTTCATTTGCACAAGATGTGTTCATGCATCGCAGTCGTTGAGTGTGGGTCAAGTGGGAATTCAGCAAGAAGCTGTCTTCATCAGGAAAATAAGAGTGTTGGTCATTTGTCAAAGCACTTGAAGAAGTGGACATTTTGGAGACATTTTGGAGATACGCTTATTCACCTGCCAAGAGCTGGATGAGAAGATTGGTATCGCTCTGATATCTGTCCATTATGAGAAGCTACAGCCAACAGATGGAGAGCTTAGCATACAGACATGAAACACATGGGAAATGACTTGCATGAGAGCGGCATCAATCTTCTCCTCTTACTCTCAGCAAGACAGCGAGTGAAAGTATTTCCCAAAAGTTAAAAGTTATTCCTTTAAAGGAACTGTGCGTGCAGGGTTCCCACGCAATTTCACCGAAGGAATTTCAAAACTTTTCAAGGATCCGTTGTTGTAGAAAATTTTGTTCTCTTGATGAACTGATACATGAAAAGGTCAACTTGATTAATGAACTTGATGAAAAACTAAATGAACTTGATGAGTGATGAAATAAACTCGTTGAGCCTCAGTTGTTCTTACTTGAATATATGTTTATCACACAGATCTGATCATGGCAATCAAGACCATGGATGAATCATACATTCGTACAATCATTCGTTTACATTTACTTAATTTAATGGTATAAAAATAAAATTTTCTACAGCAGTTCCCCCTTTTTTGATTTTGTATAAAATACTAATTCTGCATCACCCATATTAACTTTTTTCTTTTCCCACATCTCATGGTTTTTGTTGGACAAACTCTATTCAAACATAATTTTAATGTCATACATATGCCAAATACGGTTTTAAAAAATTACATCATTAAGTGGAAAACAGTAAAAATAAAATAGTACGATGCATGCTTTTATGCTACGTTGCCATGGAGATCAAAAACTGCAGATTGAATAGGTTTCAGTGCATTTTTTTGCACGTCACAGTATGAATGAAACAGTTTTGTTTACACAGTGCATTTTAGACTTTTTGTAAGAGCTGAGCTGGAAATTACAAGATGGAACAAAAATACACAATCTTGCCAAAATTTATATCATATACATGAGCACAGCCAAAATGATCAAAAAAATGAAGAATGAAAATCATTTTTATCTTTTATCTTCTTGTCATGTCTTGTATGTTTTTTTATGTAGAGTCTGAAACTGTGTCAATGGATGTACTTTCTACTGCAAACCAAATCTACCTATACGGGTACAAATAAAGTAACCTCTCCCTGGCAGCGATGCTTCTGAACCTGCCTCTTCTCTCCTAACTTCATTACTTAGTTTAATTTAGGTTAACCTTTCTCCAGACAAAGTTCTGCCCGATTTAATATAGTATCACCCAGTATAAGTACAGATTGTGCTTAACTGCTTCTTCTAAGTTTAATTTCCACTCAGTAATGAGATCATGTACCCATACTGTCATCTTTCCACTCTGGTGGCATCAATTCCAATCAAACTTCAGCACATTTGAATCTCTCCATTCAGAGGTAACTTGACGACTGCACTACAAAGCAAAACTGTGAGCCATTTCTAAACAAATGAGATAATCATTCTCCAGTCTAACATTGACCTCTATGTGCACTCCATGTTTTCTGTAAAATCCTCTTCTCTTCTGATTTTCATATTTTCTGATAAGTTAATGCTCCTGGGTCAAGGGAGTTATTCAACCTCTTGGGCTCACATAACTCTTCCATTACAGAGTAGATAAAATCAAAAATGCATCATCATCCAGAAAAACTAATGCTTCTTTCTTACATTTGCAACTATCTGTTTTTTGATGAATGATGGCTGGGAAGCTTTCCCTGCCCTCTTCATTCACCCACAGCTGACTTTACACCGTTACTGTGGTTTTAGAGTATCAAGCTGTTGTACGATGAGAATTTGACTTTAATGACTTAAAAATGTACTTTAACCAGGCTCTTTATGGTGTATATGAATAGTTATATCAATGAATCCAACACTGGAAAAGTGGGGAGACAGGGGGGGGGGGGGGGGGGGGGGGGGGGGGCTTACATTTCTTAGTTAACTGACCTTACAGTAATAGTCAGGAAATACTTGGTATTTCTGCTGTTTGCAGAAACCTCTAAGTTTCTGTCGGAGCAGTTGCACTGCTGTGGTATTACATTAAAGGGAAACTTCGTCAATTTTACACATCAAAGTCTGTTTGCAGATCTTGGGGAGTACTACTGCATGTGTAAAAAAAAAAAAAAGAAAAAGTTATATAAAGTATTTTTTGGCTCCAAAGGGAGCTGTGTGAAATCTGAATTGCCTCGAGTAATGTCACTTGAGTCTGTGTTGGTGAGAGCTGAAACCTACAAGATTGAAAATGAAAAAAAAGAAAAGAAAATCTGGGGATGACGAGTTAGAAAGAAGTGAGCTTACTACACCTCTGGAGCCTGCTCCTCGTCTCTGCTTGAGTGGCTTGAGCAAAGATGTACAATAATAACTAAAACAGGACCCATGCTGTCTGTTCAATTGCTCGGCTGACACACAAAAAAAAGAAAAAGCTTCTGGTTTTGGGGTCTACTTTTGGGACATACAGCCCACTGAAGATGCGCAGTAGTCTCTCTCCCACTGGATCCGCCCACGAGCTGCGACTCATAGACTTTAAATTTTGATCACGAATTCTCACCTTGAGGAAAGTTTGCAAATGAAAAACCTCCATAGATCAAAACTTCATAATAGAAAGAGTCATAATTGACCTTGTTTGCAGTTTGAGGTGTCCTGTCAACAGTTTTACAGATCTTTTTTATAATGACGATTAATGAGGAAAATGATTTTTTTGGAGCAGTAGTAGCAATACTGGGAGTGGCTGCTGGGAAAACAGTAACAGTGAGGCAGTAAGGCTGAACAGCGTTCTGGGGGCCTGAACTTGAGGCTAGATTAGCTGCTAAGAGTACAAGCACACATGGATCTCCTTCTGACCTGTCAGAGGTCAAGTTGTTTTGTTGTTAATGTAGGCGAGTTTAGACGAAGAAGAATGTGTGGAGCAAAAAAGAGGAATCTCTAGATCACTGTCCTCGTTCCAAGCAAAAATGCAGACATTCGTTTTTTCTGAAATTCTCTTTTTTATTGAGTTATGAAAAGGTCGAAACAGATTGTCCTCAAAGGGCTGAGTGGCTTTATCTCTCCAATCAGAAGATACTTCTTAAGCGAAGGTAAAAAATACAGAAGCTGTAAAAAGGGCCAATAAAGTAAATATAAGTATAGATATGAACCTAGAAAAACAAATTTTAAAAAGGGAATGTTGCAAATAGAACCACAATGTTGGGGTGAGTCTTCATGATACTTTAGTCAGTTTACAAACAAGCATGTGAAAATGATTAAAATAAAATAAAATAAAATAAAATAATTAAACATTTCATTTATGGGAGCCTTCCTGGATACTCAAGGTGACCTTACAGATACAATAATAATAAAACAACAATATATCAGGACAAGTTTTGAGGTGGGATTTGAAAGTGGGGAGAGAATCAATATCATGGATAGTTTGTGGGAGAGAGACGGCTGCACGGCTAAAAGCTCTGGACCCCACAGGAGATAAACAGCAGGAGGTGCAGTGAGGACATTATGTTACATGACAGATGCAGTTATTTTAACCATTTGAAACCTGGATCGACATTTTCTTGTTCTGCATTCTGACGCCTTTCACAAGCACTTCAACCTCTATAACGTGAGCACATTAGTTTGAGTTCTTTCAAAAACATAGGGGAAATGGAATCAGTAATTAGGCAAGATATTTTTTTTTTTCTTTTTTAGGTTTATTTTTTGTAGCCTTTTTGTAGCCTTCTTGCTCATTTTGGGTTTATTTTTTGTTAAATTGCTCATTGTAAATTTCTGCAGGTCTCAAAGAGATAACACAAAAGCTAATAGTTTATCTAAACATAACCAAGTCATTTCTAACTGTGGCCATTTCATTACATCAACTATGTGTTAAAATTTGCATCACATATATACACTAAAGGGTGCCCTGTGCATTGCTATCAGAAGGTGAGGGGTGTGACAAAACGAGTACATTTGAGCAGGGAAACAGAATGGGTTATGTGCGTTATTATCTCGCTGTATACAGGACAGGAGATGTCATGGGTGCTGCAGCTGAAAACTCTTTTATGTGTTGTGCATCAATTTGCACCTCTTATTATTTTGGAAGGCTCACAGCCATTTAGCTTGGCAAACCTTAGCAAAAATTTAATTAATACATTTTAATGAATCCTTGTTCAATGCCTTGGAAGCCTTGAACTTTTCTAATGGTGCATCCTCTTTTGCTGTACTTGAAGCTTCCTCCCACTTCACATTTATCTATTTCCATTAAATTTTGCAGATTGTTGAAAACAAATTGAACATCATTTAAAACTGCTCCAAACAATCCACTCACTAACTTTAAATGTGCAAAAGCATTTCCCTTTGACAGCTTTAAGACTGTAATTTAAAAGTAAACTCTGTGAGGACAAAAGCAGAGTCAGAGCTGAAAGTCAGACAAGATTCAACTCAGTGGGTTGTTTCAATGTTAACAGGATGACAGATGTTTTCTTTCAGAATCTCATCTACCACCTCAGCTGAGAAACAGTAAGAGCAGAGAAACACTGATGGAAGATGGTCGTTCAAAACATCCTCTCAGGCCTGACCTTTTTGCTCTTTATTCACTAGTTGCTGTTTTGCAGTATTTCCAGATCCACACAAATTTTGGCCTTTAGCCCTGTCAAACCGACCTGTTCTCATTCCGAACTTGTGAAATAACGCCTCTGTATCAGTGCTTCTGGTGTACAAGTGTGACATCAAAAGTCACCTTCAGTGTCCACATGCAAGGCACGGACGGCGTCAGATGAGAATGTGGTCAATGTGGACAGAACTGATGGCGTTGTTATTGTACGCTGGCGGATGGCCGCAAGGCACCAGGTGCTTCAACATGCAACGTGCACAGACGTTGTAACTT
Source organism: Plectropomus leopardus (assembly GCF_008729295.1). NCBI lineage: Eukaryota > Metazoa > Chordata > Actinopteri > Perciformes > Serranidae > Plectropomus > Plectropomus leopardus. The sequence goes on from NC_056473.1 coordinate 30,506,824, forward strand.
GAGAGGGAACCAATCGCATGAAACGGTGCAGGACAGCATCAGGTAATAGAGTGGTGAAGGGATGACGTACTTTTGTAGGCCAACCAGGAAGTAAGCATCACACTGGTTCCCTCGTCAAAAGCCTTATGGGATTTTTGCATGGGATTTTCGATTATCGCCAAAAATAAGCTCTGTGACGAACACAAGTACACGTTTTATTCAGCATTATAATCTTAACAGCTGAACACCACTTTGTGTGTTTTGAAGCGGGAATGAAATCACCAGAAGTAAAAAGCTATTGTAAGGCCATATACAAACTACATGCATGACTGTTGCTATAAAGCTGTAAAGGCGGCGAGTGAGTTTAATGAGTTTTTGTGTCCGGTGTGATGACGTCGAACATCCCCGACAAATACTGTAGTCCCATTTAGACACTTGTTAACAACCGCCTTTTTTAAGATGCATAAAATCTTAAAAGTTCAAAAATTGTGTTTGTATGGACGTATTTTATGTTGCAGAAAAAAGCATCTAAATATCTTTAGCCTGTGTAAACCACGGATCTTATTTAAGGCATTTAACTGAAAATCCATTCAAAAAACCCAGAGATTTTGAGACGAGTGAACTGGATGTGCTAAAAGGCTAACGGACTTCTGCATTTTAGGACTCATTACTTCACCACTCTGTAATGCTCTTCGTAACCATGTAATATAAGGGTCCCAAAAACAATAACTTTCATGTGGGAGGTTGGAGTTCATTTCCCATGTAGATATGCATGTGTGTGTTTTTTCTACACCTTGCCATGTGCCTCTTTTGCCTAAACCTAACCAGCTGTGAGGTAGACGTGGAAGGTCCTGACAGAGCGGCACCATGTGATGAGCTCAGAGTAAGAACGTGTTGGTCAAAGATACCATGAAGATTCAAATGGCTGGATCAAAGTAATAGTTGACTACCAGTGTATCAAATTACTTGAACCTGCTGTGGAGCTCCTATTAAATGCTGGAAAAAGTACACTGAAGCAGCGGTGGAGTAAATGTACCATTGGTCCTTCTCCCCAAATGTTACTGTGGTTTCTGAAACCTGTCTGCTCTATTTATCTCTGTCTGCCTGTGGATCCCTCTGTGCCTGCCTTTCTACCTCCTGTCTCCTAAGCTGAAAACTAATGAATTAACATCTACCCACACTGCACTGCCTAAGGAGTTCTTAAGTACTTCATCAACAGCACACTTTCTGATTCACTTCCACTAAAGTGGTTTATCAGGCGTTAAGTTTAACTCAAGCTACTTGTGTCTTTTACTTAAGGGTATCTACTTCCTCACCTCTGCTTGTCTCCCCACTTTTCCAGTGTTGTCATTGGACAGAAGTTGGTCCAGACTCAGTTGCATTCGTCATTGTCACCGCGTCTGCCTGTCACTCTTTCAGCTGGTCTATTTGCCATTCTGTCGTTTAGGCTTAACTGTCAGCTTACAACTCCATCTTCCTGCTGTCTACCTGTAGTCTTTCTCTGCATCTTCTTCTTATGATGTTGTCATTATGGAGATTTGTATTATCCATTTTATATTTTATCTACATATTATTTATCATATATTTTCATGTGTTGTTGACTTCATAGCGAACTCGATCAGAGGGTTAGCCAGGATCTCAGAAATACTGAGGTCGTATTTTCATTTATTTCCTGACATGAAAGTCTAAATCCAATTTAAAATTGTTTATAGGGCTGATTATACAATCAGCAGCAACATAAAAAAAAAACTGACAGGTGAAGTAAATAACATCAATCATCTCATTACAATGCTATGTTTTGCTGGGAAGTAAAAGGCTAAAAAGCCAAAAAGCCAGTGATCACTTGCTCAAACAATGGATTTTGTTTTATGTTGGAATTGAACAGTGGTCTGCATCTTGGCAGGGATCTTTCCAACATGCCTCACCATCTACCAGCCCCCCCCAAGTGACAAAGTATGCTTATATACTATGTCACTTCAGAGATGTTGACATGATATGAAACTTGCAAATGTAACATATCCATGGTTTGCAGAAATGTACAATACCAACATTTTCTTCTTGTGACTGGGCTGTTCAGCCTTTAATTTGGTCCATCAACCACAGCTCTGCTGTTCTGGTTCATTCTCATGGCCCTTGTCAGCATTGTGTTGCTGATAGCAGGCAGTTGTTTTCAGTAAAAAAAAAAAAAAAAAAGCAAGAAAAACTAGTTGTATGTACCCACTCTGTATCACCCTCTCTATGAACCCAACTTTGTCCTTCACTGCACTGGCTTCTTTTTTCATTCCCCTGTGGTGATGGCGTTGGTTTGACAATCTCAACAACAGAAAACTAGACACCATCATGCTGTGAGGCACCCTCAACATGAGTTTTAAGGACATTTAAAGGACGATGAATCTTTTACATTTTATAGACATTTTTGAGAAATTTCCAGAACTCTAATAAAGAAATTAGACACAGCTCGAGCTGTAACTTATAGACCATCATCTGGACCATAAAATTTAGTACCACAGGTGTTCCAGACATGCACTGTTCAACAGGGACCAACGTATATCCCACTGGCTGAGTTTCCATCACAGATTTTGTGCAACACCAAAGCGATATTTTCAAAATGTCAATAAAACACAACTGAAAGATGACTGCGTTTCCACTGAATGATATTAATGCGACTTCTTCTCTCGTGATTCCAAGAAGCATGGCGATGGATGTTTAAAACATTAGCAGGTTTATTTCTGTTGCAGCCACCACACTAGCTGTCATTATTTCCAATAGAAGGCGACTTAGGCGTGTTATGTGAGTAATAAGGCAAGGCAATTTTTTGTATAGTATATTTCATACAACAGTGCTTTACAGAGCAATAAAATATAAAAACATAATAAAAACAATGGAATGGAAAATAATGGAAAGGCAAGCACCTTATACGTTGAAGCAGCCACATATGAGGGATTTCTGGGAGGTGATAGTCAACAATTTTCCACTGGAACTGTGGATCCAAAACTTCCAGATGATCTGCTCAACTTTTGAAGAGTTATGCAATGCAACAACACCTCTTGTAGCGCCTGCTGCACATGCCCGAGGGAGCCAGGTCCTACAGACAAGCGCATAGCCATAGCATCACATGACCTATAAAAGTTAAAGAAATTCTGTAGGTGGGTTTCCATTAACCCTCAAACTGTGCAAATTGAAATTGCCTATACCAAATACGCCTAATGGAAACGCGTTAATTTTGAAAAAACTCCTGTTTATTGCAAAAAAGTTTTTATGCTTGCATGAGGTGGTATTCCAGGAGATTAAAAACATATTTCACAAAACTGCAATGGAAACACTTTTTTCACTTTTATAGCTCATATGATGTGCAACACCGGGTGGCAGTAATGCCACTTTATGGATGCCAACTGTGGTTACACCAAAAGAAGAGGAAGAAGTACAACAAAGTCACATGACATTTTGGACATCCATCGCCATGCCTCTTAGAATGTTATTGTGAGAGAAGTTGAATAACATCACTCAATGTAAACGCAGTCATCTTGCAATTGTGTTTCTTTGACATTTTTGTGCAAATCTGTAATGGAAACACACCTAGCTGTGAAATATGGCTTTTCCGAATTGCCTGAAATACTACCCCATGTTAGCGTAAGAACTTTTTTTCCCTTATTTTTCTCTCGAAATTCACGTGTTTCCATTAGGTGCATTTTATATTCAAAATTTCAATTTGTGCAATTGGAGGGTTAATTGAAACCCGCCTACTGACAACCTGCCATGTAGATGCTGCACCTTCTGACAAGCGCCAAAAAATCACTGTAATGTTCTTATAATATTCCCCAGGAAACTAATAGCTTGCCTGAGGTGGTCAATAAGCTCCTTACAATGAGTGTGATGTACTTTATGATACATTTATCTCCTGCAGTGTCAGTACAGTCATCATACAATATTCCTTTGGGGAATTATGCGCATGTGGTAATCAATAGTGAGTTTACTATGACCGGATTGTACTGATGGCAAGCAGCAGTGGTCTCTCTCTGTCTTTTTTTCTCTTTTTACCCCCACTGACCCTCTAGAGGAGCCCCCTGCTAGAGTAGGCGAGAGAGAAAGGGAGAACACAGAAACAGCAATATCCTCCAACAATATCTGACACAGGATGTCATTTTCAAGAGTCTCTGCTTTCGTCCCACTGCACCGAACTGCCTGTAAACACACACACACTCACACACACACACACACACACACACACACACACACACACAAACATAAAGTTGTCCACTCACTGTAAACCCTCACTCACTTACTCATCCTCTGCAGCCTTTTTACAAATACACCACACACGCTGGCACACACACACACACTTTAAAACTCTTGTTTCTCACACACACAAATGAGGGCGAAGCATCATGGGGATATTAATGGAGCCAGAGACACAGACGGAGTCAATTGAGCTTTTAATAGAGCAGCTCCTCTTCCTCTGTATGGATAAATAATACAGCAGTCAGCAAATCTGGATCTAATAGATGATATTGACCTTTGGGGGTGGGAAAGGGGAGGAAGGGAGTGAGCGACGGGACAGTGTGAGCGGAGAGAGATAGAGAGGGGGAAATAGAGAGCTGAGAGAGTTGTGATGCAGAGGAATACACACAAGTGTCAATAGAAGCAGAGCGCTCAGACAAAGCATCTTAATCAGAGTGCGACAAAGTGGTGATCAATCACGAGGATGACGATGTAGCAGCGAGTTGCAGAGCCGGAGAGGCCCTGACCTCAGCTGCACTGCAGATAGAGCAGAGAGGCTGGCTGGCCAGTCCCGGCCCCTCAGAGACTCTCTTTCTTCACTTTTATTCTTTTCTCTCTCCCTCCGTTCCTCCTTCCTGCCTGCATTGTGTCCTCCTCTCCTCCTCTATCTCTCTACATCTCCCTCTTTCCATTCTGATTACTCTCTGCAGCTTCATCCCTCTGCCCCCTCCTCCCTCCTTCCCTTTCTCCCTATATTTCTGTCTGGTACCCACCATCTGTCATCCGTTGTCTTCCTCTGTCACCAACACCCCCCTCTCCCACTCATTTTCACTCTCGCAATCCAATTCAAGGAGCTTTATTGGCATCATAAGATGAATTTTACTGTCTCTCTGACTCCGTTTCTGGTACATTTGTCTTCCTCTCACTAATTCCCCACTTTTAATGCCACTCCACAAAACTCTGCTGCGTCCTGTAAAGGCTGCACAAGTCATGGTCAACGTACAGTGAGTCCAGTACTCGGTATCACATCAATATTGAAGTCAAGGCCAAATATTCTTTATTACGTTGCTCATGAACAAGCAGGGTGAAACTGAAAGGCTGTTTTACAGGCATGGGGGATACATGAGTGTAAAGCCAGCCTAGTAAAGCGACTAAAAAGTAGTCCTATAGTTTGAGACTGCCTTTAAAGTGACTTTTATGCGCATAGTGACACCATGTGGAGATGCTCTGCAACAGATTCATCAGTATTTGTTGCCTATATTGCAGGAATGCAACTGAGTTGTTGTTCTTTTTTTTGTTTTTGTTTGCTCTTACACCTTTAAATTTTTAAAGCAGTGGTTCCCAACTGGTCCAACACCTGGGTCCAGATTTCTCCTTACACATTAGTTCAAGGTCTGCAAATGGTCTTAAAAAACAATTAAATAAAGCATATTGCAAAAATAAGGTGCAACTGGATAAACCCAGGGGTGTTTCAAGCTTTCAAGGACCATAGGGGCTTAGCCTGGACCTCCGTAGGAATAAAAACGCCTTCAAAAAAAAAAAAAAAAAAAAAAAGCAAACATGTTTGGAAGGCATGTTTTCTTTTAAAAAAAATTGCAATTATTTTTTTCTTTTCAATTTTTTGCATTTTTCCCTTTAAAATTTGGCTTAATTTTCAAAACAACATTTAACTTTTTTTCATTAAAGTTGCTTTATTTTATTTTATTTTTTAAACATTTTGGTGATCTTTAAATTTTTTGGATGATTTTCTTTTCCTCTGAAATCTTTTGGCATTTTTTCCCTTGAAAATGTTTGGCTGTTTTTAAAGAAAACACACCTTCCAAACCACAGGCATGCCAAAAATAAAAACAGCCAAAATGACACCATTTATCACAGCCAGAAACTTATAAAAACAGAAATGATCATTGAATTTTCAATTTCTGACAGTCCTTCAACACGTCATGTGGGAGGAACATTTCATGCAAGTCACTCAGGGAGGCTCAAGGAAAAATATTTGTAGCTTTAAAAAAAAACAAAAACAAAAAACAACCAAACAAACCACCAGATGGGAGCCATAAAGGATCAGTGTGTAAGATTTATGAGGATATGTTGGCAGAAATGAAATCTATATATATATAATATATATATAATAAGTATGTTTTCTTCAGTATATAATCACCTGAAAATAACAATTGTTGTGTTTTTGTTACCTTTGACTGACTCATTTTTATCTACATATTGGAGATTGACATGTTGTGCGGCCATATTTCTACAGTAGCCCAGAACTGTCAAAGCAAATATTGGCTTGAAATACAGCCGTTTGCATTTTGGCGTTTTCACGTTGGCCACCGTAATACAAAGCCCAGCTGCAATGAGCAGCGCCGGAGTTGCACTGTTTGTGACATGAATGTGCTTTAGTCAGTGTTTCTAGCAGTTTACATCAGCGAATCTATTTTTTTTGAAGAGACTGCAAACTTTGTGGATAATTTGGCTTGAAAACCTTCTGAACATCTAGATCATAAGAGCAATCTGAGCAAAAGGGTGACTTCACATTAGCATGTGTTGAAGTAGCCTCCCACAACGAATGCCAAAGTGTGTCAGAAATACATGTATTTTTAAGCTGAAACTGGAATATTTGGTTTTTGATCAGCTTAAATCACTAGTTCTATTTGTTTTGGAAAGGAGGAGACCTCTCAGGATAATTCAGCTCATGATGAAAACCTCCTGAATCCGCAGAAGGTGAGGACACATTAACTTATGAGAGAAAAGGGGTGATCACGATGTGAGTGAGCAGCCCGTCCCCAACATGCCAAACTGCATCGGAGATTTACTGTTTTGAAAAGTAAAACTGCTTTATTTGGTGTTTATAGCAGTTTAAATCATCTGTTTTTTTTTGTTTTGGCCTCTCAAGACCTCTGTGGATAATTCGTCTGCCAATAAAAACCTCCTCAGTAGTGAAGACTGAAGGAATTCTCGCCGTAAGATGTTTAAGATAGTCGCAATCGCCACCAAAATCCCTCTAAATTTTAAACACTTTTAAATAACTTTAAAAAAGATCCAATTCTGAACCAAAGCAGATTGTAACCACTTAAAAGATGCTGAAAATGAAAACACAAGTTTATATTGTGTGATGCGTGTCTAAACGTTGGGTTGAGTCCTCTGTATATGATGCTTTTAGACCTTTTATATAGTGTAGTGGCTTTACTCTGTATAGAAATTACAGAAACTGATCCATCTGCATGTCTGCTGTCAATTAACTGGCTTGACTGATCCCAAAAAAAGGGGCCCATGGACACCAGGGGACCTCGAGAGTGCCCCAGTAGGACCCCACCACATAAAGGAATCATAAAAAATAAACTATAATCTATAATTTTCATGTTATTATAGCTCCGTGCCATTCATATTTTGCTCAGATGTTTTCAGATAGAACTGTGCTTAACATCACGCAGTCTTTCAGATGTTGTAATTTGAGGCACTATCACATCAAATGAGGGCCAGAAAGCAGTCATGCTGCTCTCTAACCTGAAGTTAACAGTTAGCTGCCTAAGTGCCACCCAGACTTTCTCTAGTACTTTTCCGAGAGGCAGTCAGCACTTTGTCAGGGGGACTTCTCTCTGTATCCAGGAAGTGACGGGGAGGACTTGATGGGGTCGAAACAAGCCGAGGGAGGTCGTCCCGTCTCTACAAAAGAAGTTTTGGGTGGAAGAAGAGCCCCATCATGCAAGCACGAGACAGACAGGAACACACAGGAAGTTAAAGGGTTGGGCCTTCAAATTAAGAGCACACAAGGTGGAAAAGTAGGAAAACAAATCTGTGAACCATATGAGATATCAGCTGGCAAATGCCTCCATTTATTTCTTATATTATTTTTATTGTCTTTCATTTATTCTTATATTTTCTTAACACTTTATTCATTGAGTACTTTAACTGCCTTTATCACTTTTGCTCCTTTTATTTACTCTATTCTTGTTGACCTTTTGTATACGCATTTTGTTCTTGACCTTTTGTTTGACTGTTCTTGACCTTTCTCTGTTTGGTATGTTTGGTATGATGTTTATTTGATTATTCCCTGTGTTCCTTCCTATGTTTTGTCTGTCAAAGCCCTTTGTAAACAATTGTTTTTAAATATGCTATATAAATATTATTATTATTATTATTATTATTATTATTATTACATTCAACATTTGGAAAAGTCATATAGGTGAATATTCTGATGATAATTACTTTTTACCAACTCCTGTGTTCAATTTGAGTCTTGTGTTGTGTTTGAGTCCAAGTCCAACTCTGAGTCACTAATGAAGAGTCCAAGTCAAATCCGTGTCAACATTACCCGAGTCTGAGTCCTGAGTCATGCATCTTCAAAGACCTGATATAATGTACATCTCAGAGGGAGACTGATTAAAATTGCACTCTTTATAATCATCTTCAATTATATGAACATCATAACATTAAAATAATTAAAACCATAATGCCCTGTTAGGGACCTCAGGGTCTATTTTTGGATAACTGATTGTGGTAAAGATGTGTATTATTTTTTCAGGTGTTATTTTGTTTGACTGTTTGTTTGTTTGTTTGTTTGTTTGAAGCAATCTTTCTTACCGCTGTATAGATATAACAATTTTTGTAGTGTGTTTTAAAAAATCACTTCATTTATTGATGTGAGTGATTATTCATGATAATAAAAAAAATAAATAAATCATTTTACTTTTTATTTAAAAAAAAGTCTGTTTTGGAATGGACGGAAAACAACAAACAATAAGTAAGTAATAAGCAAGTACGCTAGTTATATATTTTGTAATTATATGATTAAATATTTTTTAATGATATTTACAGAGCAATAACATATAAAACATGATAAAATATATAGATCAACAATAAGATACATGAGATAAGATATCAAAAGTAAAAATAATTACCAAATGATTTAAAAAATCAAAATCAAAATCAAAATCACTATTTAAAATAAAATTGCAGACAAGAGGTGCACAGATAAAAAGACGATTTAAAATCAAGTTTAAACGAAATTTGTAGTCATTAGTCATCAGATACTTTCAGACAGAACTAATATTCTCAAAAGTCACTTAAACTTCTACAAAAGTCATTTTCTGGTGAGACATCTCTATTTTTACTCAAATGTGGCTTTGAGATACTACATCCACCACCGGTAATCACATTTAACGCTGCAAAGATTTCTCATCTAGCGTTTTATTTTGAAAACGCTCACCGGAACACCTGTGTTGCGTTATGTCTGTTGTCGCTCCTCGCGAGCTGTGGGAAGGTGGTCCTGGGCGAAAAACACCGTCCAGAAAAGCAACCGACGGGGCAAGTTTATGTGTTTTTGTACAGTCCCTTCATCTCCAAAACAAACCCGTAAACTGCTTAGTTGACCCAAAAATGTCGCTAACAGATGAAGTGACGTTTTTGACTTGTTGGTCCTCCGGAGGAAAGTTGGGAAAGTACGAGGTGAAAATGGAGAGCCCAGCTGAGTGAGAGTGGGGTGAGGAGGCTGGATTTGGCAAAGTTGGGAGTCCTGCCCTGCTGCTAGCAGGCTAGTTAGCATGCTCAGACTCTGCGCTATCTCGGATAAGTAAGTCACCTTTTACATTTGTAATGTTGAAGTTATTTGTGAACGTTTTTACAGACTGTCTTAGTGCTCACTATTGTTGCTTAAAATAACGGTGAAATTAGTTTTGGGCTAAAGAAAAAACACTGACATGAGTGGGGCCTTGTCATTTTTTATTTTAACTTAACTTTAATGCAGTTGTCCATTAAATTTCTACTGTAAATGCAGCTTTGACTTATGGTTTCAAGTACTTTGAACTTTCAGTTTTGTCTTCTTATAGCTGTAAAAGTAAAGTAAGTTGATAAATATTTTGTACTGACAACTTTAAACAAGCATAATTCCAACATTTGATGCTCGGGATATAAGTGACCATCTGTGTTAGTGAAGCTATTTCTTACAATGGCAAAGCCCTGTTTTCTTTCTTGGCCATGATTAAACATGTCTGGATAGCTGTAATCATATCTTGGCTGCAACTTTCACAATATGGCCCCATCACGCAACTTCTTATACAGAAATGGTGTGTGACTTTTGTGCTAAAATTATCAGTGTGTTTATGTGCTTGGCCCTAATTGAAATCTGCTCCTGTCTACTCATGCCCATGTGTGAACCTAACCACAACACTCAAGATTTCATTTTGTGTTTCTGCATTTCAGAGCTTCCCTGCGCTGCTCTCCAGCCTGCGATTCTCCAGGGGAGCTGCTTTATCTGTGGCAAGACCGCTGCTGACATTGCAGCTTCCCCCCATGGATGGGAGCATAGTTGATGATCTTATTTTCTGTGGAAGTTGTGACTGAATCTTTCTGCATTTCTCCTAAAGGCAGCAGCACTTAAACTCCTTTTTTTTTCAAGAACTTCTCCCCCCGCTTCCCTTTGCCCCGATCGATCATTTTGGCCCACAAGTATCCATAGAGCTGCACTCAGTTTTCTCTCAAACATTCAACGTATTACCACATCTGAGATGGGGCCCTGGTAGGTTCTTAAAGGGGCTTGAGGTACCCCCTGCCTGCCGACTGTGCAGCCTGTGTGTGCAAGTGTGAGACCCACTGGCACAGGCCTATAAAAGAATACTTTCACAAAAAGACAACCAGTGATACAGCAATTGCTGATGGAGCCGAGATGCACAACGTGTTTGCCCAGAATATATTCATGAACTCTCTGACTTTTTAAACTGGACTTAAGTGGATGTATCGGGTGTATTCATGAACTGTGACTGCTGATGCCAGCTCATTGGGACCGGAGTGGGTGTAATCGGCTTTATTCATGAACCCTTTGTCTGAGTCTGGGTACGGCCTGGATGTTGGATGCCCTGCGTGTGTTGAATCGGCTGTTGCGGTGATGAGGCAGGGCTCCTGGTGGCCTGTGTGGCTGGCTGGGCAGGGGCCCAAGGTGATGTGATGGGGTGCAGGAACAGTAAGGTCCTCCCTGAGCCTCCAGGGGATGTTCAGTTGGACCTGGTCAAAAAGGTCAGTAGGACAACGCTGTTAATTTTGCTATTAGTAAAAGCAGCAGTGCTACGATTACTGCTAAGTACACCATTACCAGTGTTAGTATTGTTAACACTAACTTTAAGGGATAGTCCAGGTTTTATTAGGTTTCGGATTCTAAGTTTCAGACTTTATGAGATATTTATCTATAGTCAGTGCGTTGAATACAGTAGATGGCGGTCAATGCACTCTCTGTTTTCAGAGACAGACAGGGCTACCACCCCAGAAACTCCGTTATGCATTGCTGTGGACGAGGGTAGACAGCAAAATATGTTTTAGCCACTTGAAATGCTTACCAAAAGAAATCATATCAGTCAGTGGACTTTGGATATTGAATATGTTTATTGCTTTACCTTGCTGTCAGTTGTGTATTCCCACCAAGGAAAAAAATATATTTCCCTTGATGCCCAGGTATCTACTGTATGTAATACACTGACTATAGAGATGTATGTATGTAAAAAAAACTATCCTTTCTTATAGAGCTGTGATTATTTTTTTATAATTGATCATTCTATAGATCATTTTTTACTGACAGATGAATCGTAGTGTCTAAATGTCAGAAAAAAATGTCAGTGATAAACAGTAAAACAAGGTACAGCAGTTATATGTTTGAGAAGCTGGAACTTGAAAGTGATTGGCTTCTTTGTTTAGTAAATGACTTAAACAAATTATTGAAAATCAAAACTTTTGATGACTAATTTTCTATAGATCACTGAAGCCCCTATGTGTAAAATTTAGAGTGATTATAACACCTATCAAAGTATTATTATTTTTTATTGTCAGTGTCTCCATGCCTGATACATGACCCAAATGCCAATAAAATTTTAGATTGATAAATTCTAGGGATACACGGTATTGGATTTTTTGCCGATATCTGATTTGCTGATATATAACGCCTCATTTGGCCAATAACTGATATCGATATATCCACTTTTTTCCCCACCTAATTTTAGCGGTCATTATCAATATCAACCTCAAAAATTCAGTTTTGGTCAGGCTATCCTAACGATACATCAGCTATACAAATCTATATGCCAGTGGCTTTAGATAGGACAGTTAATTTAATCTTTCTGCCTTTCTCTGCAGAAAATCAATCAACGTTTGTTCTTCTTCTCTGGTTTGCATCTGTGAAGAACTGTGTTTCCGTATTTTTCAGGTTGATCCTCCCCCACCTCCTCAGACTGATATCTATAAGCACTTCATACGAGGGGATGGCACCAGGAGCAAGATGGGTGGGGCCGGTGGAGGTGGAGGTGACAAGGCTGGCTCCACCTCCCCTAATCCGGCCCTGGCCCATGCTGCCACTCCCACTGCCTCCGCCCCGCCCCCTAAGGACCCATCCGATCTGTCGGACCCTCAGCGGAAGAAGGTGGCAAAATATCGAGCAAAGTTTGACCCCCGGGTCACGGCCAAGTACGACATCAAAGCTCTGATAGGTCGTGGGAGTTTTAGCAGGGTTGTTCGCGTGGAACACAAGAGCACGCGACAGCCGTACGCCATCAAGATGATCGAGACCCGCTACCGGGAGGGCAGGGAGGTGTGCGAGTCAGAGCTGTGTGTTCTGCGACGAGTCCGTCACACCAATATAATCCAGCTGATGGAGGTCTTTGAGACTGCAGAACGCGTCTACATGGTGATGGAGCTGGCCACTGGAGGAGAGCTCTTTGACCGCATCATTGCTCGTGGCTCCTTCACAGAGCGGGACGCCACGCGGGTGCTGCAGATGGTGCTTGATGGCGTTAAGTATCTCCACACTCTGGGGATCACTCACAGAGACCTGAAGCCGGAGAACTTGCTGTACTACCACCCCGGAGCCGACTCCAAGATCATCATCACTGACTTTGGCTTGGCCAGTAGCAGGAAGAAAGGAGACGAGTGTCTGATGAAGACGACCTGCGGCACGCCAGAGTACATCGCCCCTGAGATCCTGGTGAGGAAGCCCTATACAAACGCTGTAGATATGTGGGCACTGGGGGTGATATCGTACATCCTGCTGAGCGGAACCATGCCCTTCGAGGACGACAACCGCATGAGGCTCTACCGGCAGATCCTCAAGGGGAAGTACAGCTTCTCTGGAGAGGTGAGGACTCACATCTGTCACACACTTTCTCCCTCAGACACACACACACACACACACACACTCTCCATCAGACTTAACCCATATTTGGAATACTTGACTTCAGACTTCAGACTTCTTAGAAGTTCAGCTTTTCTCATAAGGTGACATCACTTAACACACACACATTTTCACACACACAACTTCACACTTTACACACCTTTACTTCACATTTACATGATGGTAGGAAAAGTTGAATTATTGTATTAGTTGGACTAAAACTGGACTTTGAAAGTACATGTAAACATGTTAATTTTGACTAAAATTATGCTAAGTTAATTTTTCTAGAAGTCAGATTAACACACCTAGATAATGTGATTTGGAATTGAGCTAATCTGTAATGTATACGTCTCAGTCAAACCTAAACTGGCCTTGGCGTTTGGTGCATGGTTCATAGTCTTTGTGCTTATACCCCGAAATGAAACAGTATAAATTCGTAGAAGAAAGCCTGGAAAAACAAAAGAAAAAGAAGATGGGAAGGTACCAAGTTAAAAGTGTAGGGTATGTATGAAATGTACAGCCCGAAAAGTTATCCATGTTTTCACTGTTCAACACACAACCCGTATAGCACTAATCAATCAAACAAACTGTAACACAAAGTGCTTCTTACAGTAAAACCAGAACTCCCCACCTCAGATGTGGTAAATAGAAATATAGAAATAAACGAATAAGGAAACAAATAAATAAAGATATAAAGTAATAATAGTAATAATTAAAGATAAATAAGTGAAATAAATAAGAGGTAAATGACAATAAGTAAAATAATAAATATTTTCAAAGTGATAAAAGGATAAAGGAAGTAGCAAAAAACAGACGTAAATGTATAAATAGTAGATAAAGTTCAATTCAAAGTCAGACTAAAAAGGAAGGTCTTGCTGACTTGTTTGATATGTGACGCAATAGGTCAACATGAAAAGGGTCCAGTCACAACGAGCTGAAAGGGGGCATATTGCACCTATAGTGGTGGAGTTGGACATATTTGAGTCAATAAATCGATTCTCTCGATGCTTGTACACTTGGACAATGACAGTAAATGGCCTAATCGAGCTTTAACTGCAGGGCGACTCAACTGTGCGTGTAAACGTACGGACTAATCATCTCACAGCTCACGTCTCTCTCATGTACCCGTTACCTTTTACCTAGCCTTACTCCCTCTCATGTCCTCTCTAAGTCAATATGCCCTCCCTCGAAGTGTGTATGTGTGCACAATAATTTATGCTCTATCTGTGTATCTAGTTGGAAGAATGCTGAGTCGTCCGTTTCTTTGTTTCATAGCGTGGGATGTTTATGTTGCCAGTGAGCTTTACAAAAGGGGCCCTTGGTTAATGTTTGCCCCACATACAGCCACTCCAGCGCAAATAATAGCTGAGTAGTTTTGTAATATTTAGTGAGGAGGAGAGGTTGAATCATCTCAGTTTTCTTGGAACTTGTCCAAATCTGAACTTCTCAAGTGTCTGACAGGTAAGGTAAGGTCAGGTTTGACACTTTTAATAATTGAAATCACAGAAGAAGGGAGTCTGTATTTTAGCTGAGGTTTGCAGATAGTAAAGCAGAGCCTCTGGGTGAGAAGTAAAAGACCCCTCCAGTGGAATCAATCATTATGCATTCTTAGGATGATATCGAGGTTATTGACTTGATATTGTGGTCTTAGTTGTCACAGAAAAGACTCTTAAGTTTTAAAAGAGGAAGATTTCTCATGAGAGCAATGACAGAGCAGTCTTTATTCTCTTTTAACATGAGTACAAACTAAAAATTGTTATTTCTGTAAAGATTATTCCTGGCATTTCTGTTTGAAAAATGACAGGGGGGAGAAGGCAGAAGGATGGCTTGATGTGAGATTTGGGAGCTGATGTTCAGCTCGCAACTTTGCAGCTTACAAGGACACACAAATCCAGATTCAAGTAATAAGCCGAGCTATTGTGCCATGAAATGCCACTTAAACCTGCAATAACTGATTTTTTTGGACACTGGGGGGCAGCAGACACAAACCGTCACTGACATATTAAAACTTTTCATTTTATTTGTCAAATTGGTTGACTATTTACACATACAGATGATTTGAAGCAACATCA
Source organism: Plectropomus leopardus (assembly GCF_008729295.1). Taxonomy (NCBI): domain Eukaryota; kingdom Metazoa; phylum Chordata; class Actinopteri; order Perciformes; family Serranidae; genus Plectropomus; species Plectropomus leopardus. Next base: position 30,522,235 of record NC_056473.1, read on the forward strand.
GCATTTGTATGGAGTCGTCTGGCCACTGACCTCTGAGGGACCGAAATATTTGGCTTTTCAAATATTTGTTAATAAGGCAGGTATTCAACTGAGGGATTTGGAATATTCTTCTTTTTTTCCAGAGGATGAATGTCATTTCAATTTCAATGTTTGTGAGAAAAAATTAATAAATACAATTTAAATGATAGATTTTTTTTGAGTTAGTGTGCTCTGCTTCTTTTTCACAGGGCTTTCTCGGGTAATAATGAGTAGTTTATAGTTTTATAATAATGTCACAAAAAGTGCATAGAAATGTCACATAATATTTTCTTTAAAAATCAGCAGTAAAATACATACAAAATAAAGCCACTTAAATCTGTATGCCCTTTCTTAAAGTGAAAATAAAAAACATTCAATCCCAAGTGCTTGAAAAATCATCTGACATCCGTCCCCCTTTTTGCACTACCCCCCTACAGTCCCTAAGTTATATGAAGATATAATTATATTGAAATAGTCCTAAACAGATTTTCCTTTTTTTAAAAATGATATTTAAAAAAAAACAACAAATATCATCTAGTAATGGCAAAGACCAGAGTGAACAGAGAATTTATGCTCTTTAAAATTTGCCTCAAAGTCCTGGAAAATTATTAATAAAAACGTGTATAAACCTTTACTGCGACGCTTTACAGTGGCTCTGAACACAACTCGGACATTCATAACTGAAGACTATCACTATATACAACATTATGGCACAATGCATGGCAGCAGAGGGGCCTGTGACCTGTTGCTAAAGAAAATCGTGTCCTAAGGGTAAATGGGAGGTGGAGCTGCGGTAGGACAGACTTGAATGCACTTTCCTCGGGGGACTTTATAGCTGCAATAAATAATGTTCACATTTACAGCTGCAGTCCAGGAACTATCACAGCCAGGACATTGTTGTAGGTGGAGTACAAATGTATGTCTGAGGGCTTATATATGTGTCATGTATCTTTAACCAGCACTGGTAATTTACCTGCTGTGTGTAGAAGGGGGTTAGTTGTCTACGGGGAGACTGAAAACACAGCTGGTTGCCAAGCAGGACATCATGTACAAACCGTGTGTGTGCGTGTAGAAAGGCATGCAGCGTTGATATTCCCATTCCTGTCTAAGCAGGGGGTAGAGTTTGACTCACTACCAGTCACTCTTACTAAGTTGATCCCGGAAAAGAGAACGGTTTGCTTTAAAGGACATTTTACATAACATTAGATCTTTTGGAAACATGAACTCTTGAAGCAAAACATATACTATTCAAATCGCCACCCCACACCCATTATTGAGTCTGAATATATCAAAAGACCAAGAAGACTCGTTATCACATTGAGTCGAATAATCTAAACGTCTAACTTGGTCAAATGACTGAGCTTTTTCTGGAGAGTACAGTTCTCACTAAACACTCTCCTCTCATATCACTATGCTGTCCTCTTGTGTCCAGTGAACAAAACTGCACTGATTCCAAACAAACTAACATCTGAATATTTGTGTGTCACTGTGAAGAATGACGGATGTTCAGGGTTTGACACTAGACGACTGTTTTAACTGTCATCCACTGAAGGTAAAAAGTTTCTCTGCACTTAACTTGAATCAGAGTTAAATCAGAGATGTGTACTTGCAAACGTGTTTTTGTGACAGTAGTCTGGAAGCCAGTCATGTTCCTCTGTGCAACTTACTAAGAAACATTAAACCTCCAGTACACTTACACTGAGAATGGATTTTTCATCGAAATAGAAAACTAGAAAATAAGCTTCTGAAATGAGCAATATCTGCATTTTTTTTTGTATAAATGAAAACCACAGCCAATACTTTATTTTTTAAATGACTTGGAGGGCATCTTTAAAGATATACTATAAAGGATTTCCCTAAACATATAGACCTGCACAGAAGTGATCCCGCTCAATAATCACTTATGACTCTCAAGAAATGTGCGGCTGTGTGTTTTTGTGCAGAATCTGCCCTCTGCCTTTACGTTTATGAGCGTTTACCACCACATAACAAGAATAAGCTCTGTGGTAAACAAAGGTCTATGATACTTACATTTTTTGTTCATTAAGATAATCTTCTCAAATGAACACCACTTTCAGGATTTTTGAAGCCTAAATGCAATCGCCAGAAGTAAAAAGCTGATGTTAGGTTATAAATGAAGTACACTACAGTCACCTCTACAAGGCTGTAAAACCTGTAGTGTCATTTAGCCACTTGCGAGCAACCACGCATTTAAAGACACATAAAAGCTTAAAAGTTTGCAAATGGGGTATTAATTGTCATATTTTACCCATTGACCTTGAGACGAGGGAACCAGAGGTATTGAAATGCTAATTCATTTCTGGGTTTTCTCTAGAATATGACACGACTGCTGATGTTGTCACTGTTCCCACATCCGGTCAAGGAAAACCTGCTATTTTTTGGTTCCAGTTTGGATTTAACTTTTAGGTTCCAAACCAATTTATTTTTGTTTGAAATGCTGCAAACAGTTTAAAATTGGGTACAGGAATCAGAAAGGAACCTGTGGTGGAAAAAGGATATGAGAGGACCACTGGTTTAGACTGTTTAGAGTACTGGGGTACCAGTGTTCACTGTACCCAGTTTGTGGATTACCATGTTGTCTCACATCTGTCTGTCCTCTGCAGCCGTGGCCCAGCGTGTCCAACCTGGCCAAAGACTTTGTGGAGCGGATTCTTACGGTGGACCCCAGCGAGCGGCTCACAGCTGGCCAGGCCCTCAAGCACCCCTGGATCGTCAGCATGGCCGCCTCCTCCTCCATGAAGAACCTACAGCGCTGTATATCTCAGAACCTCCTGAAGCGGGCGTCCTCACGCTGCCACAGCACCAAGTCGGCGCAGTCCACTCGCTCCAGCCGCTCCACCAAATCCAACAAAGCACGGCGGGTGCGAGAGAAGGAGCTGCGGGAGCTGAACCGGCGCTATCAGCAGCAGTACAATGGATGAAACAGGGAGCATGACCGCGAGCGACTGTAACGGACCTTTTTCTTTTGGGGGAAACAGCACTACAATGAACTTTTACAATAACCAGCGCCATTCAAAGTTGCTGCCAGTGTTAGAGGCCAAAATGGCTTCAAAATCGATTTAAAAAAAAAAGGGCAATGACGTGACTAAACCCAGCAAAGGTAGAACTAAGGTTGAAATGTAAGTGCTGAGAATTCGTCTGGCGGCGTGCTCCTGATGAGCACAGAGAAGGACACACCAGTAAAGTTTTGAACTCCCAAGGGTTACATCATCTCTCCATCCATTCCTCCACCTTTTCTCCGGCGGGATGGTGCCTTCCACTCTTTGCTTTTGTTCTTTCAATCCCTGTGTCTCTACATATTTATTTATTATTGTTGACATGATTATTAGTCTCCATTCAAATGGTCACTGGATAATGACCTTCCACGAGGATCTGTTGAACAGAGTTCTGGGTACTGAAGTTTCTAGGAAGAAAGGGATACTTTTAGAAGAGGGGAGGGGAAAACAAATTCCCCTCACTCATTCCTGATTTAAAATTGCTGTGAATTTATTATTGTACTAATTGTACAGACCTTGTCTTAAGATGTGGGTGATGCGAGCACATTGCAACAAAACCACACCCTTGAAGGTCAAAATGAAGGCGTATTTTTTAGTAGTCACTTCTAAGCTTATCTAATCTTGCCATTATTGCTCTGTTTATATCATTGTTCTGAAGCTGTCAAAAGATTGTGAAGCTGTTTTGTGTTAAATCTTCAATGTATTGCATTAGATAATAGGCCACACAGCCCCGCTCCCAGTGATTTTTATACATCAGTACATTCAGTCATGAAGCACCTGCCTTCGTGTTGAAGAGCAGTATTCAAATTATTCACTGTTTTATTAAGAGGATGTGGCCGTATAGGGTGTTGTGTTTTACAGTTTGTCTGTTACAGTGAGAGTGGCTCATGAAGTTCAGGATCTATGTTGCAGGTTGCACCAGCTCCTTGTAAGTAATGCATACTAAGTGGCAATTAACACACATCTAGATTAAAGCATGTTGCACAAAGATTGAATAGCAAACAAATCTGCAACTAGTGAAAACATGCATAACAATGAAAATAAAGAAAAAAGGCCTTAATTTGTAATAAACATCTTAAATAAATCTTTAAAAGTCATAAAAATGCTTAGACAGGGTAAATAGGATTTTATCAATATTTTTTTCTGATGTTGCATTGTGAAATCTCAGAATAATTGGTAACAACTATTTTTTAAATAATTTACCAAATGCCTGTTGCAAATGTCACACAGATCAGAGTAAAAAATTGTCATGTTTCCTTTTTGTCAATTTTGCTTGTAAAATTGGTCTTAAATTTTATTCTAATTGGCATTTAAAAAAAAGTCTTATTTATTTAACCTTTATTTAACCAGGTTGGTCAGGTTTAACCAGGTTGGTTGAGATTAAGAATCTCTTTTTCAAGGGAGGGATTTTTGTCGAAATCAGTTAAATATTCAGCCCCGAAAAAATCTTCTGGATAACATTAAGCTTCTGGCAATCTTTTCTCCAACATTCAGTCATGTTTCCACTGTTTTCTTCCTGCAACAAGTCGCCTCTCATGAGACTTCCTTTAGCGTGACTTGGACACCAGACTTACTGGAACAAGAGAAAGGTACGGGAGAATGTTTAATTTCTCTGTCGGGCGCTCTCTGTTATGTTGTAAGACGTTCATAACACTCTGAGCCTGTTGAGCCTGTGTAACTTAGTAATGGATTTACAAACAGCTGGTGCAACCCAAACCTAGTTGCAGAGAACAGTCGCTCATAGACAGAAAAAAACACCGTCCTAAACTTGTTTACTACACTTGTGACCAAAATGAAGGAAACCACTGAAGATGATGAGGGGCGTGTAGAGGAGAATCAAAGGACCGTTATTATGTATGAGTAGAAAATATGTTTTACAGAACAAGCACATGCAATCTTATGTATATGTTTTGTTTACTCTGGAGAGGCTACCATTGTCTGAAAGTGCACTTAAATCAGAATAAATTACAAAAGCTTTACGAGAGACAAACTATTTTTAAAAATCCATAACACTAATAGAAAAGAAACAAAAGATTGCAGCTCTCATGTTCTGCACACTCTGTTGTCGGCATCCTTACATAACAAGGTTTTGTGAATCCTGTGTTAGTCAGAGTCTTTAATATCATAATAATCTGAAATGAGACTGAATTTTGGATTTTTTTGACACATTGTGGTATGAAAGGGTTAAATGATTTCAAATGATTTATCCTCAACTTTGGTAAAAATGGCGATATTTGATGATTAAATATTTTCCAAAAGTAGCACAACTTTTCTGATGAATAGGTGAGGATTGTTTGCCTTTTTTCCCCTCCTTTTTCTGGCAAAGCACTTATGTTAAAATTGAATTGCAATCTTCTCTTCATTGGACCTTTTTACTGCGTCTTTATGTCTTTTGTTCCTTCTGAACGCCCTCAGAGTAAATCAGTTGCTACAGTGTGGTCTTCTTTAAAGGAGTATTTTGCTGTGATCTACCCCAGACTTATAAATTGTGTTGCTGTTGTGAACTTTTTAACACATACTGGAAACCTAACCGAGCCATGTCAGCTGACCTCAGTTTTTTTCCTTTCTTTTTTTTGTTCTTTGCTTGTTCTAGGATGCTCTGTCGTATTTCCTTTGCCCTTGATGTAAATCAGATTTGAAATCTTATATTCTTTTGTCCCACTGCTGTTATCTGCCCTGATGTCTCACCTCTTGGTGGGACTAACTTGTTTATAAAAGACTGTAAATGAGGCTGATGTTGGGACTGGTTTTGGTACACTCAGATCTTCACTCTGGCTGCATTTTAAGAGATTTTTCACCTTAAATGTGTCCTTTTTTAATATCAAATTCACTTTCTGTATGCTTGAAAAGATGCATCTCAAAACAAAGATTTTGGGTGAGGTATCACTCAAAGGTCATACCTTCTGCACCATACAGTATCATGAGGTGTCCTAAATTCTGGTAGCTACTTCATCGACTACTCCTACAGCAGAGATACTCAGCTTACTTTGCCTGGGGGCCACTTTTGCACAGTGACAGCAGGCTAGGGGCCAGTCGCTGTAGTCAGCATATATGTTTCTAGGATTTTAGAAAGTTTCTCAGATTTTAGGATGTTTCTACGATTTTGTGATATTTCTAGTATTTTGGGACGTTTCTAGGATTTCAGGACATTCCTAGGATTTTAGGACATTTGTAGTATTTTTAAGATGTTTCTAGTATTTTTAGGATGTTTCTAGGATCTAAGGACATTTCTAGGATTTCAGGACATTTCTCGGATTTTAGGGTGTTTCTTGAAGTAATGGACATTCCTAGGTTCAGGACGTGTTTTGGATTTAGGGGCTTAACTGTCGTGGGGTGCGGAGGATCCTTCACTGGCGCTTTTTCTGATAAGCAAGCTAAGTTTTGATGCTGTTTTATGAACTCAGTGTGCATAAGGCGTCAAAGTACAAAAACAACTGCCAGTATTAATCACTTTATTTTTATTGTGAATTAGAAAATGGTTGGGGGCCACCTGGCATCCTCTTGGGGGGGCAGATTTGGCTCACGGGCTGTAGGTTGAGTATCGCTGTACTAGAGCATAGCATCTATGTGAAATAGACATTTTTAACCTGTTCCAAAATATCAGCTTTAATACTCACAGTCAGAGTAATAATTTGGATTCAAAGGGATTCCTGTGGTTGAATTAGTCAACAACATTGCTGAGTGCCTATTATGCACCACGATCAATAAATAACCAAATCAGTTCATTAGCAGAATGTCAGCACATTTGTAAAAGTGTTTCCTTTCATGTTTTTATATATCTGTGTGATTTTATATAAATGCTGTTGTCCTAAATGAAGTAGCCAACTCATCACTGTTATCTGAAAGCAGTTTTTTTGTTATTATGTGTCTAAATGAATGATAACACTTTGATTCTTCTATTATTAACTTTTTTATTTTTTTAAACGGTGAGTTGTATGTGCCAATAAAACACTCGAACCTGACTTGCTGGATTGCAAATGGCTTTTGACACGGTTACATGTGACGCTGACACTGCTGACTCTTGTTTGTGATTGGTCCAACAGGTCACAAGAGTTTATGTGTAAGTTAGTCAGAGCGCAAAACAAGAAATTGGTATTTCTTCAAATTTGACACAAACATCCTCTTAGACTGTGTGATGAACTGATTAAATACTTGTTGTCATGGGTCAGGGTCATGGTGACCCTGTACGTCTCGTTCTTGTGAGCACGATATTTTAAGAACAGCTCGAGGGAAATTTTTCAAATTTGGCACAAACGTTCACTTACACTCAAAGCTGAACCGATTAGGTTTTGGTGGTCAGAGGTCAAGATCATTGCGACCCTGTCCGTCACATTCTTGTGAATGCAATATCTCATGAAGGACTTGAGAGAGTTTCATCAAATTTGCACAGTCGTCCAACTGGACTTAGGAATCAACTGATTCAAATTTGGTGGTCGAAGATCAAATGTCAAGGTCACTGTGACCTCACAAGACATGCTTTTGGCCATAACCATGAAAAAACTTCACACAAATGTCTAATACAACATAATACTAAAGTAAAAAGATCAAAGATCAACTTCACTGTGACATCCTGATGCTCTGTGAAAACGCTTTCCGGCTTTTAATCAATAAATCAGGAACAAAAGAAGAAACATTTGGTCCGAGACTGAATTGGCGACACTGACCCTGTGTGCCCATCTTGAGACTGTGCTGATGACAGAGTTCTTCAGAAGATGTGTGTGTGTGTGTGTGTGTGTGTGTGTGTATGTTTTTCACAGAAAATAAACCACTGGAGTAAGGATGAACAATATTGAAATTTTTGCCAGCATCCGATATGATAATGTATAACAACTCGTTTGGCCGATAATGGATGCTAATATTGATATATATCCACTTTTTTCCCCACCTGTTTTTAGTGATCAAGTTTCTTCTGTAGTGGAATTGACATCATATTATGCATAGACTTACTGTGATGGCCCACCAGCAGATGGAGACATAAAATACAATGCTTTTCAATGTATGTATATTCATTAATTGTAATACTTTAACTTGGGGTTGATGTTTTGTGCGTGTTCAATTTGTCAATAAGAAATAAATAAATAAATAAATAAATAAATAAATAAATAGTTTATCTGATTCTGGATATTCCATTTTAAAGCCAATATCTGCCGGTACCGATGACATGCAGATATTATCATGCGTCCCTACACTGGAGACAGTACAATGGCCATTTACATGTCTAAATACTTCAAACTTTAAAGTTGAAGTTGGAGTACTACAAGCTGCAGAGCAGCTGTGCAATACTGCCATGGTTTAATAATAATAAAAAGACAGCAGCACTGAGTACATCAGTTTATTTGGTTTACATTTTACATTATAATAGGTAAATTAACTTAATTAATTTGTGTATGCCTACTATATGTCCATCTTATTTACAGCCCTGTTTCCTGGCTGTAAACAGCGCCTACTGCTGGAAAACCCGCAAAGTGACCGGGACGGCTGGACTCGAGAGGCAGCTCGAGGCCCGGTGGGTTGCCAGGTTTGATGTAAAGCGTCACACACTATAATCAAATACATCTGTAAAAAAGGATGGGAAAGCAATCACACTAACGTGAGTTACAGCTTAAGGTCATACGAAAACATTACATGAAAACAAACATCTTTTAATTTTGTACATTATCTGATATGAAGCGACGAGCTGGCTTTGCCCGGCGGTTTAGGAGGATGAGTTAACCAAACCTGGCATCCCTGCATAACCAGACGTCAGTGGTCTGCGGCTGTAGCGTTTGGTGAGTTTGCTGCTAGCTTTTGTTCGGTGGACAATAAACTACCTAACGAGTAGCTATCAGCTCAGTAATACACGGACAGTGATAAATACAGAAAGATAACTGTGCTGTGAGAGACGTTGTTCATCTCGGTGAGTAATATCAACACACAAACCACCAGCAGATATACTGTAAATTACTACTAAGCTAGCTAGCTAGCGCTGTACATGTGAGAGGCTGCTGGAGCTAAAAGACCTATTAGCATGTCTTTTTGTTTACAACGCCTATTTCAGATGACTAAGTGTGGCTTTTGCGACATTAACATGTGCTGTTGTGTTTTTTAAAATAACGTCCAGTACTTCCGATGTGATGTTTGTCCTCTTTTTAAGATATTTAGCCCTATCCTCCAGCATGTGTCTGCTGCTATTTGCTTTGTTTATGCACATAAAGTCGTCACTTATGTTTGGAGACATGGCTTTGGTCATTTTGGCTTAGTTAGCTAATTAGCTAACGTGTTTTAGAAATGTTGTGTCGCACAGCAAAGCAGCTATTTGTTACTGTATCTCATGGCCCTATCGACGCTGATTTTGTGCCAAACGTAAATCCTAGTTACGCTAACACTGGGTCTTTTATGCGCTTACTTAAGTAAACTAAAGGCGTTTAAACGTGTGTGTATTTTGTAGTGTGTCTAGTGTGCTTAGGGAGTTAACCACGAACACTACATAGAACAAAATAAAGTCTGTTTCATTAATAACACACTGGGAGTTAAATCTGTTGTATGTCCTGCAACCCAGGCACCCTTTATGTCAGTGATACTCACATCTGACCACCAATAGCTTTCTAATTCATGATAATAATAAAGTGATTCGCACTGGGATTATTTTGTATTTTTAAGTATACATTGTGTGACAGAGTGCATAAAACAGCATCAAAATAGAGCTTGTTGTTGTAGGACCTCGGACCTCGGACCGAGGTCCTACAACCCCCTAAAGTCCTAGAAATGTCCTAAAATCTTAGAAAGAAATCTTCGTAAAACTAAGAAACTTGCTACAATCATAGAAACATCTTAAAATTGTCCTAAAATCCCAGAAATGTCTTAAACTCCGAGAAACATCATAGCATCATGCTAAAATCCTGGAAATGTCCTGAAATCCAAGAAATATCCTAAAATCGTTGACAGTTTCTGAAATCCTTGAAATTTTCTAAATCCCTGGAAACATCCTAAAATCTTAGAAATGTCCCAAACCTTAGAGACATTCAAAAATCCTAGAAACATCCTTCAGTCCTAGAAATGTCTGAAAGTCCTTGAAATGTCTGAAAAATAGAAACGTGTTTGGGACTGCTGCGACGGGCCTCCTGTCATTTTGCAAAGGTGGCCCGCAGGCAAAGTAAGTTGACCATCCCCGTTTTATTAAATATACACTGTAGACTGATTCATACATGTTTTGATGATCAAAACAGCTGCTGTTCATTTCCAGTAGTCTGTCTTTCTAATATTTATTTTCCAGTTTTGGTATCATTGTGTTTGTAGGAGAGATGGTCCATGACAAAACTGGTGCAATTTACACCAAATTTCTGCCTAAAGTAAAAATGTACGACGGGACCGTTCTGCTATAATCTAAATAACCATTTCACTCCTTCAGATTGCTCACAGCGCTGTGGATCCCTCCTCTTCCCCCTGATTGTGGTTGGGGGGGCTTTCCTAGCTACTAATCTATATTTGCCTGGAGGTTTGATGCCATTTTTGTGGTTTAGTGTTATGTTGACTCAGGTAGCCCCAGCCTGTCTTTTATAGCCCTACCCTAACCAGTGGGGCTATTTTTAAAGCCCTAGGTCTAAACCAATAGTAGTTAGCTGTATTGTTGTCTCAGACAGGCGGGGATCCTGCCCCGAGCAGGAACTGGTGGTGATCGAGCCCCCTCCTCTCAGACCAGACCGTCCAGGGGCTTTAATTACATCCTCTAAACGTCTGTCACTTGTGTAGGCCCATATCTACAGAGTTTATCTACTGAATCATTGAGTTTGCGCTGGGATAGCCATGTGACTGAGGAGACACATAAAACAACAGTTAAGAGCAGGAATCGAACTAGTTTTGGTAATTTGTGTGGTCTTGTGTTTCCCTCACAACATTTGACTTGAGCTTGTGTAATACTGAGAAAGAAAAATTGTCAGAGATACGTCATTTAAAAAACCACATTTAGTGTGTTAAATTCAGACAAATTAAATAATTTCACCCCTCTGTGCTCAAGAACTTATTCATATTATGAGCAACTTGGTGCTAAAAGTTAGGAGACAACTGTCGAACATTGGCTGTGATTTTTCACATAAAAAGCAAAAAGGAAACATTTCACAGAATACCACAGATTTTCCTTCTGGATCATAGAAACGCATTTCAAGATTATTACATTATTGACTCATCAAGGTCAGTAAAAATTGTTGGTCATGTCCATATATTGTACAATATATATAATATTATAATATTGTAATATCATCCTTGTGTTTATATTTGTGTTTGATTACTTAAGAATATCACCAACATTTTAGCTAGCATGATGCCAAAAATTTTTTTTCTGAATAAAACATTCAGGATATTTTAATATTTCTTTCCACATTCCAATATCTGAATATTTTTAAGAATTAAAAGTTAATTGGTCCCTGAAAGAATGTATTGGCAAAGGGTTGGGAATCATTAGAGTTACGATACAATATTATTGCAATTTTAAATGTTTTGCAATATGTGTAGTATTGCGACAACATATATTGCAATGTGTTGTGATTTATTACCCTTTAACAACTTTAAATTAAGAAAAAAATCATCAGCATTTGTTTTTATATAATAAAATAAAGTTTTTAGTCTGTTCATTTCACTTCATTTTTATTGCAGTAAAATGTAACTATCAGACAGAAAAAGCAATTGAATTTAATATTCTCGTAGGCTACCAAATTTACCCTGGTTTAATAATTTGCATAATTAAATATTGCTATTTGGTATCTGTGTATTGAAACAATATTGCGAGACTATCAGTCTTTTCACCCACCTCTAATACTTGCATTATTATGCTAATATATTATCATATCAGTGGCATAAAATAGTCTTAAAATGACAATTATATCATTTATGGCCATAATTTCTGTGACAATACATTGTCCACAAAAAGTAGGTATTATAGTAGGCCCAATCGCAGTTGAGAACTAAAAAAAAATCTGCAGATTCTGTTTTGGTATGAGTATGAGTAATGTTTTGCTGGTGTTACTTAAGTCTCCATAGAGGACACGAAGACATCAACAGGAGAACCAGATGGCTTAGATTATAGGCATGTGATTCGATAGTTAAAAGCCAGTTTAGATATCACCACAAGTATAGGTATATATGGACCGACAATCTGGGCTTGTTTTCACTACTTTGCCATGTAAATCGAATTGTTTTTGCTCCTCTTTTTGTGGCAGTTGTACCATTCAGCATTCATACTGTTAGCACAAATATAATACTTGATGTGGTTGTTTTCACCCTTTGATGGGAGTGTTTGATTTGCAGTGACAGTGACAATAGATTCATGCCTGCTAGGATAAAATAGACAAAGTATTCACACGCACATTGCGCACTGCACATGTGCACACTCAGCTCTGGAACATGTTGCACACGTGCTCTGTGCAGCAGTAAAGCTAAACAGTCGGAGCAGCTGGTCCATGGAGCGCTAACAGTAATTATGAATGCTAATAGATGAAATAAGGATGGGTTTGGTGCTTAAATGTAAAGAAAATAAAAAATAAAAACTAGAAGTCCATCTTCTGTGTCCCTCTGGTGCAAGGAAGGAGGCTCTGCAGGAAGGGAGGTCGTCTTATGTAATCTGGGCTGGACAGTCAGTCAGCGCGGAGCTGGTTCTCATGAACTCTGGTGTTGAGCTTGGCAAATGGCTGTGTGTGTGTGTGTGTGTGTTGGAGAGTCATATATCACACAGCTTCAGGTCAGTTGAGGCTGCCTGGCTGAGTCGTTTTGTGCTGTGTATCTGTGGAAAGTTCTTTGTGGAGTTAAGGACGGCATTAATTGCAATGTGAAGATGTGTTTTTGATGAGTTTGTTTTAAAGCACCTCAAACAGGGTTCCCGTGGTTATAAAAAACCTGGAAAATCATGGGATTTCACAAACTGTTTTTTACAGGCCTGGAAAAGTCATGGAATTAGTTAAAAGCATTGAAAGTTTTGGAAAAGTCAGATTTTTTTGTGTTTAATGAAAGTGATTTTACAGTAACCATTTGTGGATAACTTTCCACATAATGTAATGGCAAATTTATTTTCTGTAAGTCAGTTGTTGTCACAACATAGCTCTAATATTTTTTGACTTAGAGGTGCATTAATCCATTAATCATTTAAGCATCGACATGGCGATGTGTAGCAGTCGCATCAAAGGATGTACAGTGTCATCAAGTAAGGCCAATTAAGTCACACTACTAATTTGCTGCTTGATACAAATGGAAACTCATGTAGTTTTCTCATTTTCCATGACTTTTACCGGCACAGTACATGTGATGTACTGTTGCAGCGCTGTTATGGAAAGCGAGACTCTGTGTGTGTGTGTGTGTGTGTGTGTGTGTGTGTGTGTGTGTGTGTGTGTGTGTGTGTGTGTGTGTGTGTGTGTGTGTATAGAAAAGTACCATAGGTGGGCTGGCAAGTGCCATAGACACAGTGAAGTGCATGCTCTTCTTAAATGGAAATTTTTATTATTTTTCCTTGAAAAGTTATGGAAAAGTTTTGAAATGCCATCCATGAAAATGTGTGGGATCCCTGCTTGTAGTTATCAGCTATGTGTTGAGTCTCTTCACTGGATCTGCTGCCTCTGTATAACTAGGCAGTGCCATCCTCGCAGGTGAGATAAAGTTTTATCTGAGAGTACGTGCTCTATCTAACAACAGGGTTGTGCCCAGAGGGCAGCACAAACTCTCCCCTGAGTGGCTAAATGTGGGAGGAGTGGTCAATACCACATTCAACATCTCTTTGCAGTGCACCCAACACCTCCCTTCCTTCCCCTGGCACAGCCGAGGAAATGCTTTTTTCTCTAAACACTGAGGATAGAAATGGGAAAACAGCCTGTGTAAGGGTTTTTGTTTTTAACCCTGGTGTTGAGAGGATAAAAAATAATCTAATTTGTTATCTCTGCAAATATGATGTTTTTGACTTGATTTGGCTTGTCAGCCAGCAACAGAATTCCAAAACATTTGGACAGATTTTCAACACATTTTGATGGACAGATAAGACCTGAGGCCAAGGAACGACTGAGAGGAGTTTGGTTGATAATAATTAAGCCTGACTGATATATCAGGGCTGGTATCATATCTGCATCGCATAAAAGCTGAAAGATAAGCAAAAAGAAATTGCAGAGCAGTGCAGCAATACATGTTTATAGGCTATATACTATATATAGCCTATAAACATGTATTGCTCAAGGTTGTTTGGTCTCTGTTTCTTTGTGTTGACCGGGCAGAAGCGGTCATAAGTGGAGCATTTTAACCAGGTTTTTAAGTTATATGATGTCTGGATCTTAAGTTATCAGCAAAACAAGCCGAGCAAATGCCAGCCAACTCTGATAAAGCCTCGGATAAACGCTGTGGATAATTCTTCCGTGTTAAAAACCTCCTGAACATTTGGATCTTAAGAAAAACAAACTGAGCAGATGTAAGGCGCTGAGTTAGTTCCCCCTTCACAACAAATTGATTGGCATTGGAGAAACATTGATTTTTAACATGAAACTGCTTTATAAAGTGTGTCTACCAGTTTCAATCACCTTGTTGTCTGTTTTGGAAAAGAAGGGACCTCTGCGGATAATTCAGCTCCCAGTAAAAACCTGAATAATGAACACCAAAGAAATCCTAACCAGGAAAAACTGACTGCAATGACCTCCTGTCTAGTAGTGTAAAATTGCATATTGTACATTTATATTATTTTTGTACATTTGTGTCTTTTACTTCTGTTTATTAGAATTATTTCAACTCTATTGTTAAAGATAATCATAGTGTTATATTTACAGTGACATATTTTCTAATAAAGGTTTATCATTCAAGTATTAAATATCCTGCCCCAGACATGTCTTCATAACTCAAATTTGAAGATCAATTGCGCAAAAAAAAAAAAAAATGTTATTTGAGGGTTTTATGTAAAAACAAACACGACATGACTTACGGTTATCTTATTTTCATTATTCTTAAGTATTGATTTTGGGGTTGTGGCCTCAAAACAGCAGTATTTTCTGGCTCCAATCTGAATCTTGGATTTCAGCCATCAGATGTAGATTGTTTTGCAGCCACAGCTGTGACAGTAATGGAGAATTGATTCCATATGCTGAGAGTATGTGTTTGCACGGTCACAAAATCAATTTGCAATTAATCTAAAGTGATAGGAATCCATGTTTGTCGGTGTAACAGCATTTCGTTCATTGCAGGTAGATGTTTTAAAAAAAATATATTGCACTTGCTCGACACTCGTACTTACATTTAAATGTCAACAAGCTCTGTCCTGACTTCTAAAGACTCATTTTGGCGTTTTTCTCATTCTCTTCTAGATAACAGGAAAGACTGCAGCTGAACTTTAAATTAATACCAGCATCTTCCTCCATCACTGCTCCCACCCTCCTCCCATCCATCCACTGCTCTTACTGGTTGACTCCTCCACTTCTCAACATGGCGACTATGTTCCTACTCTGGCTGTGCCACTGACCTCCACCCTGGACTACCACCATGGAGAGAAAACGCAGAAAGAAATTAATCTAGCTGCTCAGGCCATTTGCAGTATGGACTCATTTTTGGAGCTCTGGACCTGAAATGCTCTGCTCTGACCCCTAACGCCAAACCAGGTTTTAGCTGCTCATTTTTCATCTGAAACGGCACATCTGCTGCTGGAGTTTCAAAGAGCCTGGTCGCATCTATGGTTTGTGCTACTTCACCACTCAAAATGCTCCTGCTTCCTGTGTGGGCGTCCATGCTTTTGGGGCTGCTGATGGGCTTCCTGCCAGTGGTGGGGATGGAGCCAACGGGAGGGGCCAAATCTCAGTCCGACCATGCCCCAAACACAGAGCCCCTTCCTGCATCATCTGGCTCCAACTGCTCCCAGTTAACCCTCAAACTGGAATTTTCCTCCCAGGTGGTGGAGCATGGTAAGGAGAAATTGTTCAAAGGGGCGGATGTGCTTTTAAATGTGTCTTTATAAGCTGCATAAATGTTCCCACCAGATTTTCTCAATTATTTTTAAATTCTGAAAGTACCCAAAGTTACTGGAAAGCTTCAATATTGAGTATTTACATTTCAGTTACAATGCATAATTGAATTGGCCCTTCCTTAAAACAGGAAAGCCTTGTCCTCATTGTGATCCCAAGAATCAAGGAGATTCTAAAAACTTTAGAGTTTTTAAGCTTGTTTCATCTACTATATGGCAGTGTTGAAGGTTTTAATGTTTCTTCACTTTGTAACAGTCTAACTGAAAAATTTAGACCATGATGTGAAACGCTTCGACATTAAACCAAACACCACAGCGATCCCCTGTACTGAATTTTGCGAGGTGTCCCATTTGACTCTGCAGCATGCTAATGAGAGATCATGATAAAATGCAACAAAAGTCATCAGCAATGTAAAGTGATAATGTTGCAGGTTCGTAATGTGTCTTTATCCACTGAGTATTTTTCCATAGGCTTTTGAAAATGTCTCCTTGTGTGTTGCTAATGCTCTCTTCAGCAGGCAGCAGCATGGAGAGCTTGGACCTGTGGGTCCCATTGAATGTTATATATTAGCAAATCTTCCCTCTTGTCTGTTCTTTAAAATATTCTCCTCTCGCCTCTCTGTCTCCTCAGAATACATCGTAGCATTTACGGGGTATTTCTCTGCCAAAGCTCGCAGCCTGTACATCAGCAGCGCCCTGCGGAACGCTGGGGACGGAGCGCTGGAGTGGCACATCGTTCCCAGGGAAAACCCAGCCTCCGACTTCCCCAGCGACTTTGAGCTGGTCCACATCCGTCAAGCTTCGCCCAGCCGCCTGACAACCTTAGAGGACCACCCTTACATCAAGAGGGTGACGCCGCAGCGCAAAGTGTTCCGCATGCTCAAATACATTCCCTGTGAGTCTGACATATGACGTTATTGTGTAGGAAAAAGGATCAAAGTGTCTTTAAGGTTGGCACATCTTCCCAAGAAATAGAAAACTCTGGATGGGATACAGAAAGCTGTTTGTCTGCTACAGTTAACAGAATGTCTCTTTGTTTGTAGAGTCAGAGGATGCATTTCTCTCTCCACTGTGTTTGTGGTGCAGAAAAGGATTGTGTATCTTAGTGTGAAGGGCACGGCAACTAGGGGGTTGTTGATGCAGGATAGGGTGTGTGTGCATGGTGTTGGGGGATGGGGGGAACAGAGAACGTCTGTTTGCTCACCCTGGGAGGGAGTAGGTGAGTCAGTGTGGCGGGGCTTGCCTGGACAGGGGGCGGCACGCCCTGCGCCTGGCACTGGATGAAAGACTTCAGTGTGCCCCCAGCCGGCATATACACATGCACTATCAGTATGGAGGCCATGTGTTGCACATGAAACCTTTTATGCACTGGATGCTTGAAAAAGGAGCAACAGGTTAGGGTTAGTCTGTGTCTTTGATGGCTTTAAATGTTTATCTTAAAGTTGTTTTTAACGTTATGAAAGGGTATTTACTCGGCAAAGTTTGTGAGAGAGTAAAAATGTGTTTTCCCTGTTTTTTTATTTATCAGGGATAGTTGTTTTTAGATTATTTTGGGGCTCTTTTACCGTTATTAGATAGGATAGCTGGAGACAGGAAAGGGGGGTGCAGAGAGAAGGGACTACATTGCCACAAGGGCCTAAAGTTGGAGTTGAACATGGGCTGCTGTTAAGGACTCAGCCCTAAGTATATGGGGTGCATGTTTGAGCTTTAATCTGGCCCAAAAAAGGAGATCTGACCTTACGTGAACCTGCATTGTTTCTGTCCAAGCCCAACCTAAGCCTTGAATTTTTACTGTTAAAAAAAATGTTTTTTCTTTTTTTAAAAAATATTAAAACTTTTTATCAACTTTTACTCGATGGGTTAGGGGGTGGAGCGGGTGCCCCATGTACAAAGGCAGTGTCCTTGCCGCAGGAGCCGTTGGTTGCTGCATGTCATCTCCCCTTTCATAATACACTGTCCTTTCAAATAAGGGCAAAAAAGCCAAAGAATAATCTAAAAAAAACATCTTATTACAAGCTAAAGCACATGTTTCCTTGAACCACTTCTCCTTCACTCCTTTCATTTATTTTAATCTTGAGAATCTGTCAGCTCTGTTTCTCAGACATGAAAGTCTCAGCAGAGCGGGCTGTGCCCTTCAGTGCTTCTTCATCTTCGAGTGCACACGGTGGTCCATGGTAATGCGGCATGCAGATGATGATCACAGCTCTCCACTGCATGTTATGCACATCTCTCCCAGTGCTGGGGAAACAGAGACAAGCACTGTCAAACAGATTATCTTGCAGCCTCTCTTTCCCTTTCTTTCCACAGCTAGTACATTTAGTCAAGACATTACACAGACTGTAAGGTCTGCATTTAAAATGTACTGAAAAACAAAAAACAAAACAAAACAAAAAAAAACAGGGAAGTTGGCGTAAACCAGACCCAATTCAAGACTGAGGAAATTTTAAGAAATAACAGCCCTGCTCAGCCTGAGCACAGCAGGTCAATCACGTCGAGCGCACACTCTACACGCTGATCTACCGGGGCGCCCCATGGATAATCAGTTTTATAGTTTTTTTATATTAGCGATATTTGAAAATGTTCTGTTAATTCAGGAGATTATAAAAAAATGTACAACCTTGTCATACTTTGCCAAATATTCATTTAATCATTTGTCAGTCAGATAAATGGACAGTATGCTTTTTTAAAAAAAAAAACCAAAAACACATTAACACTTTCTCTGTACTTGATCATTCAGCCTCAAACTTCTGCATCGTCTGGACGTTATTGGTGAAGCTCAACTTTTAAATATAGTTCGTACGCATGGAAGTGTACAGAAGAAAACTTCAAAACCATTCCTCTGCAAACTCCACTTCTTTATGCATTTCATTGATCATTTCCACTTATTTATTGCTTTCATGGATTTTCTGTCATCTCAGTTTAAGTTTCAGACTTAACATCGGACAGAATGTTCTGTTGGGTGATATCACACACTCTGCGGTTCAGCTGTAAAAATTTTCAAACAAATATGTCTTTCACCGTAGCGATTCCTTTATATGCAAAGGCAATAAAAATGATATTTTAATAATGCCAGCGACTGACACACATGATAAGCCACATTTAGCCCCATTTCACAGCCATGAGCTATATTTCATTTTATAAGAGCTCAAACTAGAGCCCTCTGTAGAAACTAATCGAAATACTGCAGAGCAAGTCTTGCCATGTTTAGCTCAATAAGTCACCAAATGGTTTGTTTATTAACTGAAGTGTGAGAATTTATCCTGAATGCATGAGAGAACATCAGTGGATGTCAGAAATAAGCAACAGGTTTGCATTTTGTGCACTGAATTCTGAATTCATTTCATACCGGTTATAACTGAGTGGCATGTCTAAAGCTGTTGTGAGGAGACTTTTCAGTGTTGTCGTTAGTGGAGAGAATTTGGATTGAAAATCAAGATGGAAATGGGAAAAGAGTCATCCCCTGAGGCAATCATTGGTTGGAAAGTGGCTGTAGTGTCTAAAGCCCTTTCCCATTGCATAAAAAAACCCACTAACACCTGCCAACATCTAACTTTTGTATGTAATGGGAAAGGTTACAATCGGCATTCACACCTGCGCCAAATGACTCTGCTGCAGTCATGGTTATTTATTGGCTCCACTGATGGAAAAACAACAGCTGGGTGAATGATTAATTTTAGCCCTTAATTGGCAAGATGCAGTGATGTGCCACCACAAAATACCGTTTATCTCTGCCCAAGCAGCGTTCAAGCATTGTTCCAAATTCACCTAAATTTTGGTAGAAAAGGGATTATTATTGTCTTTACTCAGTCTCCTGGGAATGTGATAGGACTCAGTCCTGTTTATAGAAAATTTAGACCACGTTCACTGGATTTGTGCTCTATGAGTCACTTGAAGTCCATGAAGCTGCTACCTAGTGAGGTAATTAAATAGCAGGCAAGATAAGAGAGAAGACATCACCCTGGCTGCATTTCACTCCTACATTAAAGGCATAAAAAGCCCTGCAGGGCCCTGCTGCTGTTTGCTAATGACCTTGTGATCATTTGTTCTGTCCAAGTGATTGAAATTGTGATAAAATTGGCTGAAATGAGGTTGGTGTGATTAGCAGCTAAAAGATAGAAGGGGGAAGAGAAACAGAAGGAAGAGGAAGATGGTAAGAGGGAAAAAATGACTTGAAATGTGAGATCAGAACATGATAGGCATGATTAGGTTAACAGGAAGATTGTGTTTGCTGGAGGGGCTGTAATGGTAGACAGAAGAAACAGGGCATTTCATCATTAGCTGCAGCCCTCCAGGGAGAATAAGTTGTTCATTAAGTAACATTTTAAGTTAAAATATTTCTGTGTCTCAGTAAAGTTTCAAATCATAAAGTCTCAAAGTCAAACCAGTAGTCACACTGAATACGGTATTTAGAATACCTTTTAATTTTACCTTTGTTTTAACACAGTTTCTTGTGGTGTGTCTCCGTAGCACCCGAACCTGCTGCACCCTGCAACGCCACCCGTGGGACGCAAAAATGGCAGTCGTGGCAGTCATCCCGGCCTTTCAGACGAACCAGCTTGTCATTGGGCTCGGGATTCTGGCACGCCACTGGTCGCCACTCCAGCCGGCGTCTGCTGCGGGCCATCCCACGCCACGTTGCCCAGATCCTGCAGGCAGACGTACTCTGGCAGATGGGACACACTGGTTAGACCTCACACCTTTGACTTCTCTGTTAGTGGGCAGGGACAGAGGGGACTACAAACATCTGCCTCAAAATGTTCATATGATCAAATGAGAAATGAAGAAGTGCTTTTGATGACTAATGACAATGGGTGTGCCGGATTAACTAAAAGAAAGAGAACATCTATTTGTTTTTGCTCTTAAAAACTGTGTGCATTTCTGGCAAGTTGTAGCTGGAGGCATTGAGTTAATCCTTTTCTCCTGTGTGTGCAGGTTCTGGTGTGAAGGTGGCAGTGTTTGATACAGGCCTGAGCGAGAAGCACCCACATTTTAAGAACGTGAAAGAAAGGACCAACTGGACTAATGAAAAGACACTGGATGATGGTGAGGAGGGAAAACATAGTGAGGAAATTAGTTTGGTCCGTTTGCAGTTTATCTGGTCCGGTGTACGGACATAAACTGGTTTGATTTTATGCAAACTGTCCAAACTGGCGTTTGTCATTATGACGTGATCTGGAAAAAGTAAAATGTAGCCTAAATCATCCACCTATGGTAACAGCATCACGGTGCTCAACCTGCCGTGTGTTGCATTAGTAAAAGCAATATAGCAATGTTATTGACACTAGTGTCCGACAGGCTGTGCACGATTTACTGCTGAGCACTAGCAACATGAACGAGATCAAATTAGATAAGTAGATGGAGAGTGGTGTAAAATGTGTTTGTTTTATTAAAAAGTTCATGTGTTTTTTGGGATGACAAGACATAGCAGAGTTAGTCTCTCAAGTAAATTAAAGCTGTGCCAATATGGCAACACTTAAGATTTGAAGCTGACAAATGAGGTGTCCTAAATGGCCATGAGTGCCCCGTTTTAACCTGAACTTTTGTATAATGCCTATTTATTCCTGTTGCTCGCTTTGAAAGTTCTGCAGTAATCGAGGATCAGCAACTTCAAAAAGTTAAATTTAGGAATTTTTTAAACAATACCTCCTCATTACACTACAAAGTCCAAAATTAGGTGGCAGCTTGCTGTAGGGACATCGCCATGGACTTTAAAGTTTCTGGTAAATGACAATCATTAACAACAACAACCTACTTGCTGTTGGCTCTATTATATGTCATTTCCAGAGAATATCATAATATAAAATATGTGTTTTCTGTTTAAAAAGTACAAACATAGGAAGAGTAAAATTCACTATACTGGTCTGGCGTATTGTTTGGCTTAATATCAAACCCTTTTTTAAAATTTTATACCGGCCCAACCCTGGTAATGATGATGATTAAGACATCAATAGTAATACTGTTATTAATGATAGGTATGACTACTATTGCATTAACAGGATGTACTGTGTACATAGTGTATTTGAGGGTGGTGGAAGCCCAAAAATAGGCTGCAGTTGTACTGGGAGTGCTGGAATGAGACCTTAAGGGTGTGTGTGAGAGAGATAAAGAGTGTCGGATGATGATCAATTTCTTGTCCTATTTTTCAGGTCTGGGCCACGGTACATTTGTAGCAGGAGTGATAGCCAGTATGAGAGAGTGTCAGGGCTTTGCTCCAGACTCAGAGCTGCACATCTTCAGAGTATTCACCAACAACCAGGTACATACCTTTACATCACACTGTGCTTTAATCCAGTTGTTGTTGTTGTATTGGGTGAAAAAATATATATGAAAAATATATTAATGAAAGCTCAAAGAAATCTTTGTGCTAGAGAAGATGATTATTTGCGTTTTCATTACCTAAATAAATAGTTCAATATTTCTGGGTAACACATTCTGGTATATGCAACCTCTGTAAAACCACAAATAGTCATTTAAAATGTCACTAGGTTTTGCATTGATTAAAAAACCCCATTGTGTGACATGTTGATAAGTGAGTTTTAGTGGTGCTGGACTGGAGTTTTTATCTTTGGACAGAGCCAGGTTAGCTGTTTGCCCTGTTTTCGCTCTCTCTGCAAAGCTAAAAGCTGTGACTTCAATGGGCAGACATGAGAGTGGTCTCAGTCTTGTAATTTAAACTCACAGCAAGAAAACAAATAATGTATTTCCCAAAGTGTTGTTAAACAGTGTTTAGAATTTATTTTAAAATGCAGGATTTACTTTTCTATTCAAGCGCTGTGAATTCTAGTGTCGTTTTATGTCAAGTGTATGATTTATTTAATTTAGTGTTACATGCTCCAGTGCAGCTTTTTGCACAGTAGTTACACTGTCAGATCCAACAACAAAATAACCAAAAACTCTTATACTATAGTAAGCCTTCTCCACAAGTCAATAATTTATCAAATACCCCTTTTTTTTCAAAATTAGTGTGTGCACGCAGGTTTTTAAACACAAGCAGGCTGCTAGTAGACCAGTGCTGCGTGCATGGCTCTGCAGCAGATGACTATGCCTTAAGACGGATGGTATTTTGTGGTGTCCTGTCAGTGCATCTCACTGGTTAAGGGCCTAAAATTAGCAGGTTAACCCGGGAGTTGTGTTGTCATCACTGCTGATTAGACCCAGAGCTGTTGTGAATGACGATTGTAACCTTAACCATTGCATTAAAAAATATGATATTAGCAGTTTTTCTGTTCATTTTAAAAGGGGCGAAAGTCTGTCTTACTTCAGATCAAATTGTGCTTTTGATGCGCTGAGGTATGTGATGTATTTGTCTTCATTTCCCAGGTATCGTACACCTCGTGGTTTCTGGATGCTTTCAACTACGCCATCCTGAAGAAGATTGATGTTCTCAATCTCAGCATTGGAGGGCCTGACTTCATGGACCACCCATTTGTTGATAAGGTAAACATTTAGCCGGCTTTGACTGATTTTTAACCGGGTTGATAAGAACAGGAAGCCGATGTTTTTGATGTTTGTCTCAGCATAGAAGTCGTCAACAAACCACCCACCCTCCCTCTAAGTTACACCCATTTCACAATGTGGTAATGAGCTTGAAGTTAAACAGGTCAACTGTCGGTGCGAACAGGTCGAACCAGGCGAGAAGACAAGTGCATGGCAACGATTGAACTCCATGTTCACTGCTCACAGTGAGCAGAAAAACAACATTTAATCTGCTACATTAAATACTGAATATAGAAATATATCATTTTGTTGTTTCAAGTTGACAGGCCGCAAGGCATTTGACCTTTTACAGGGCTTTTTGTGAATTGCATACTAAAGAACAGGAACGTGGATCCGCATGTGTAAAGTGCAGAAGCAATCAGAGTTGTGACACAACTCATGCTCCTAAAAACAAATAACTGAAGTCCATCCATACTGTTTTCTCTGTGTGAGCTTATTGCTGTCCCAGTAAAGAAATTCAAAAGAAGTAATTAAATGTTACCCACTGGGAAAATGGTGTATTTTTTCCAACAAATTTTCTTCTTTGATTTACAGGTTTGGGAGCTCACTGCCAACAGAGTGATCATGGTCTCCGCTATTGGCAACGATGGACCTCTTTATGGGTACACTTTTCACTTTAACTTCCAAATAATGGCATTTGTACTTATGAAGAAAAACATTTCGGAAAATGCTTAATCCTAAAATATTATGATCTCTACTCCATCTCACCTTTTTTGAAAAGCAGAAAATGTGGTTCCTTTAAAGAAGTCCTTCTCTTCTTCTTGTCTTGAATATTTTTGCATTACTTATACTTTTTTAAATCCAGTTGTGGGCTATCCAATCATGAAACCCACTGGCTTTCATCTAACATCTATAAAGCCTCCGGGGGGAAAGAGCCAGTGTTTTGGGAGATCCTGGGAAGTCGGTGAACATCTAAGCCAAGACTCGTTCGTGGGCTGGTCACTGTTTACAGTTCAATTAGCAACTTAAGACAAGCCCAAACAACATTTCAGCAGATCTCTATAAACAGATATTTGAATATCTTTAAGTGCCGCATCATTATCGTGTTTTGTCGCCAAGTATCTTCACCATTAGTCCATATGGATATTTTCTTCATTTTTAAATGTTCTTACTGTAGAATTTCACCATTGTTGTTTTAATGAAATCCCTGTTTAGTTGCATTGAAACACTCACTTTCCCTCCACCACTTTGACCGCTTTAATTATCCAACTGTCCCCCTGGCCAACTGGATTTACGGCCCCGCTGCACATCTGCTGACTCCTTCTTGTCTGTCAAGGACCATTAAAAGTACAAAATAGGAAAGAAAGACTCTTTTTTGCACTCTTGTGTCAGAGTGATGAAATTTAACTGTGAACCTTTAATTCCTAAGAGATTCAAAAAATGTTATTATCTATCAAATAGTGACAGAAAATTGCCTTTGGTTTGGGGCACAAATAACATAAAAACAAGCATTCACACCCATGAGACTCAGAAAATCACACAAAAAAATCACACAACAGTTCCGTAGATCAATAAAGACATGTGTGCAAAGCTGCTTTTGAAAAAGTCATGACTACTATCGCGCCTTGTTTAAAAAGTATTCTGCAGTGGGGATCAAAGAGTTCTTGTAAATTTTCCTTTTGGCCAGGGGAATTAAAGGAAGTTTGTCTTTCTCTCTCAGCACCCTGAACAACCCAGCAGACCAGATGGACGTGATTGGGGTCGGAGGGATCGACTTTGAGGACAACATTGCCAGGTTTTCCTCCAGAGGCATGACTACCTGGGTGAGTTACCCCAGAAAGACACACACTCAGCCCCACACACACATATCTTTTATCAGTTTAAGGGCAGACATCTCCCGTAGAGACCTGCCCTTTGCTTTACAAACTAGTCAACCATAATGTAAGCTCCTGATCTCTCATCCATATCCCATCAGCCGTACACACACACACACACACACACACACACACACACACACCACTTTCTTTATCAGTCATAGCCCAGAGCAGACGTCTGCTTTGGGCTATGACTGATCTGATTAAGACTTTCTGTGATCCAGTCAGTCTCTCTGCCCACTCAACCACTGTCAGCCAGCCATGAAGAGGCCAAAAGGAGCAGACGGCACCCACTCACCCACTCAGCTCTCCAACCTGAATAAATAAAAAACATTTTAAAATGCAGCCTTTTTTTAAAAAGAGAGATTTCTCTGCTTACGGTCATTTTCTCCTACTTCCTACGCTTTTTTTCTCACCCTCTGTTTTAGTCGTTTTCACTGTCTGCTCAGTCCTCTCCGCCTCTCAGTGTGTTGGCGTTGAGTAGTAATGTACATGAGTTACATCACATATACAAACAACACCTGATGTCCATATTTTCAGCAATAGCTGAGCTTTGGGTGGCTTTAAATTGCCTCTGACTGGAGTGTGACTTCATGGTGTAGGCGTAATGACATGAACTAAGACATATGCTTAAGTATGTGAATTAGAGCTATTTTTAAATCTAGAATTATAGCTTAAGTTGTTGCTTTCCAGAGAACAACTGTGTGTGTGTGTGTGTGTGTGTGTGTGTGTGTGTGTTTGAAATGCACTGCAGCATTTCAGTGTAAAACAATGGCACAGTTCACTCCTCACACAGATAAACTGCAGTGCATGTTATGTCTGGCTTCCTTCTCTGCATTTCAATCTCTGTCTTTATCTCATGATCTGTATCTGTCCCCCATTTCTGTGCAGGAGCTGCCAGGTGGTTACGGCAGGGTGAAGCCTGACATCGTCACCTACGGTTCTGGCGTTCGGGGATCAGGGATGAAGGAGGGGTGTCGCTCTCTGTCTGGCACCAGTGTTGCATCTCCTGTGGTGGCTGGTGCCGTTACTCTCCTGGCCAGGTCAGTGACACAAACAGAACAGTGTTGTCATTAAGTGACTGGAGTTTCATCTTTTCTTGATTTACAGAAAGGAAAAAATCTTACATTATTAGAATTTTGTGAGACTGTTGTTCAATTGTAGGTTTATATATGTTTATTAGTGGGACTTTAAGTTGAGTGTTGCCATAAAGTCTCAGTCAGTAAATTTACATATTGTTAGAAAAAGTCAAATTAATTTGTTGATCTGACTAAAACCGGACTTAAATACATGTAGACCAACTAAAATCAGACTGAATCTTCTGAATATTTCTCGAAGTCAGACAAACAGCCAGATAACGTGACCGTAATTCATTTTCTTCTGTCATGTGCACACCTTAGTCAGACTTTCACTGGCATAGGCGTTCTGTGTTTGCTCCTCCTCACCGCACCGGCTTCCCTAGGTGGTTAGGGATAGGGAGTGTTTGTTATTTCTGAGGGAGGAGGGGGTCCTGCAGGATGGGTCAGTTATAAAAAAATGCGCACTTTATTTGAATATTTGTTCTTTTTTACCTTCCACAACAGCTGATGGAGGCAGTAGTAGAGCAGCAACTCTGCCGTCCTGTGGAGTAAAATGACTGTTTTTCTCAGTGGAGTCTGGTGTTTCTGATGTAACGGCTTTGAATCCCCATTATTCAGGGCTGTCTTATGGCAAGGTAAAGCAGTTAGAATATAGTAAATATAGAGTGTACTTAAACTGATATTGATTTTTTTAGGAGGCAGAAATCTAATCAGTGAAGACGTTTGAATATATGCCGTTTGAATATATGGACGTGATGCAGCATTTTTTTTACCCTGAAGTTATTGTGAATAAATAGTTGTGATTGTAATTCAGTCTATATCATAGACTGTACAAATAATATAGGTTTATTGCAACTAGCTGAAAGGGGCACATCACCACCATCAGAGTTGGACATACTTATGTCAGTAAATCGATTGTCCCCCGGTGCTGTATACTGGGACAAGGACACAAGTGTGATTAAAAGGCCTAATCGAGCTATAACCGTAGCTCAACTAAACTGTGCATGTACACGTATTAATTGTTAAATTGCAGCTGTTATTGGTGATTCCGTGTTATTATTTTCATGCCAAGACAGCATAGCTTCAGGCCTCTAACCACTAGTACGCTGTGTTGATTTATGCTACGGACTTCTGTGGCCCTTAAAGTTTTCCTCCAGCTCCATCATCACACTTTTTTTTCCAGTCCTTTGGTTTGTGACTATATATGACGTTCCCATCTGCCTCAGCTGTACTTCATGTTTTGTCAGCAGTGCTCTAAAGTAAAATGCTGAACATGTTAAACACAAGAGACCATCTTGCGATGTAATCACTCCAGCTGTGATTACAGCTAGTCCTGACATATATTGAATGTGGGCCAGGGGATTAAATGTGGTGGCTAATGGCCCCTTTCCTGCTTCAAATACAACATGTTAAATGTTGTATTTGTATTCTGGCAGTCTAGTCATGACAATATGTCTCTTGTAGCATGGAGAGCCACTGGAAACTGTGCTGAGTAGTTTTAGATGAAGTCTGGAGCTCTCTGATGCTCCTCTGTGATGGCTGAAGTGATGACACTCCATGTGAGAGTGCTGTTACAGCTGACCTGTAGAGGAGTTTGACATCAGAGGATACATGTAGGTTGATGTGGTGTAAGATGATGTAATCTGGATGAGCAGGCAGTGAAATGTGTCCCAGAGGAAGGAGGTGTGCTGCTGATTAATGCCGGGTATTATTGTCAGTCTGTCAATATCCCGCCTTTACATGGTGAAAGCCGTCTTGTTACACGGCTGTAAGCGAGCTGATTCTGTGAGCTCATGTTTCCGGGTTAAACATCATACCACCCTTGTTGACAACAGGCACCTCTTCCATCTCCCAGGGGAGTGACACACATGCATACACACAAATACCAGCCCATCCCTCTTCTTTCCTGCAGCACTGTTATGAATTAAAAGCTTTGGAATCTGACTCTCAGTTAAAAACTAACCCCGCCTGTCCTCCTCTGTCCTCCAGCACCGTCCTGAACAGGGAGTTGGTGAACCCAGCCTCCATGAAGCAGGCTCTGATCGCCTCGGCCCGCAGGCTGCCAGGGGTCAACATGTTCGAGCAAGGCCATGGGAAGCTAGATCTGATTAGAGCGTACCAGATCCTCAACAGCTACAGACCTCAGGCCAGGTACATGTCTCAGTGCACACTGATCCTTAATGAGCGCCTGCACATGTACAGACATGGAGCACAAGTTCGTGGATTCAGAAACCTGTGTAAAGACAGACACTGTGCTCTCTGCGACATGGATCACACATGTACATTAATGTCATCCTGCACAGTTTGGCTTCATAACGCTAAAGGAGATCATACGTCTCTGGGAGGAAAAGGATGGGCTCAAACTGTAAGAATCAGAGAGCTCCGCTGAAAATCAGTCTTTTGGGTTTCAGATACTTACTGCCTGTTTGCTCTGTAATGCGGCTCTGAAAGTTTGTAGTAGGGCTTGGCGATATGGCTTTAAAATAACTTTGTGATATTTTAATGCTGAATCACGATACATGATACATGTCACAGTATTTTTAAATATCCTTTAAAGTATTGTTAACTAAAATGTGTGTATTTGAGAGGCGCAGAGCCATACCACAGAGCAAGAGAACCAAAACACACATGGCCATTTATACTCGATGTTGGCGATATAGTCATTTTATATATCGCACATGCCATACCTTGAGTATATTCAATATATCGCCCACCCCTAGTTTGCAGCCAGCTCCGTCATGTTGGACAGCAGCTGTAGCAAGTTTCCAATCCCAAAAGTAACATTGGAATAATGGAAAAATACTCATCAAAGTGGATGCATTTTGGTAAAGTGGATTATCCCACAGATGCCTGAGGGGTTTGAAAGGTTTGTTTGGACCATACCTGTATATGTTGGACCTGTATATAAAGATGGACAACATGTCCCCACTAACCCCCACGACACAAAAGTAAGGCCAAATTATCCTGGATACAGTCACCGCTATCTTTCCCAGGTTGTGTGGTTGGATGTTGTGGTGGAGCTTCAGCCCATACACCCGTCTGGACCAAGCACACTTAAAGGCGCACTCAGCTGTCAATCATGATGTCAAACCATATTTTTATAGCATCAAATAACTAAATAAAAACAAACTTATCAGAAAAACAAACACCAGCATGTTAATAACTACATAAAATGACAGAAACCATTTTTAGGAAAAATTCATATCTCTTGTTCTTTGAGTTTAAAGTTTGGCTCATGTCCTTTTCACTTAAATAGAGTTGAGGTTTAGGAACTATTACCGCAGCCAGCCACCAGGGGGCGATTGATCACTTTATGGGAGCTGTTGTGCCATCCATCATTACATACAGTCTATTGACATTTTAAGATTCAGCGGAGTACTCCGCAAACATCTTTTACTGTAATTATAGATAGTAGAACCAACATATCTTACATCCATCACATCTTAAAAATGTAATTGTGACTGGTCTGTGTCTGTTTTCACATTTGTTATTGTGCACATCAGAAATCAAACATCGCTGACCAAAACAGCGCTGTATGATACTGAAAACATTATCTCCAACACTTGGCAACTAAAAAACTTGAATTATCTTGAATATTATTAAGATGTTTGAATTCATTAGCTTTAATCTAGACATACTGACAGGGATATAGTGACACATAATGGTGAAATCATGTTATACAAGTGATTTTAATGGTAGTTTTCCCTCACAGTTGTTTTAGCCCTGTCCTCTTGTGCTATGCTGTTTCTGCATGTTTGGTGGTTTGTCTCAGACAGAAAGCATGAACAGGTTTGTTTCAGCAGAATCAGAGTAATACAGCGTCCTTTTTCGCCTTGTCCGCTCCCAGTCTTTCTCCCAGCTACATCGACCTGACAGAGTGTCCGTACATGTGGCCTTACTGCTCTCAGCCCATCTACTATGGAGGGATGCCCACCATCGTCAATGTGACCATTCTCAACGGCATGGGCGTCACAGGCAGGATTTTGGACAAGGTGCACACACAAAACTACACAAAGAGAAATCTAAGTTTCGTTTTTGTTAAATGCTATTTTACAAATAACGCACAATTTTCTGAATATTATGTCCACAAGTTTTGTAAGAGGACAAGCGTTTTGCATCATAATGAAATCAGAGTTGTTGAAAAAAAAAAAAAAACATCCTCCCTATAAGCCGTCTAAAAGTTGCTCTCTCCTGCTCAGCCCATCTGGCAGCCCTACCTCCCTCAGAACGGTGACCACATCGACGTGGCGGTCTCTTACTCCCCCGTGTTGTGGCCGTGGGCCGGCTACCTGGCTGTGTCCATCTCCGTGGCCAAGAAGGCGGCATCGTGGGAGGGAATTGCTCAAGGTCATGTGATGGTCACGGTGGCGTCACCAGCAGAGAACGACGTGAGTCACTGCAGCAACACCTGAGCCCAAACCTCCCCAAACGTTTCTGCCACACATACTCGCACATCCTTATCAGATCATATACACCCATCACGTTTCAGATATCAGATAAGAGTGGCACAGACAAATATGAACTCTTTTTTTTTTTTTAGAAAATTGAATTGTTAATGTTCAGGCTGGTTTTGTTAAGTTTGTTTTTGGATTACCACCACTGAGTTACATAAATAGAACCTTTTAACCATATGTTTTCTATTTAGCTATTTATACTGTTCATATACATAGGGAAGCAGAGATTTTTAAAAATACTGGGACAATATTAATACCAATGTTAAAAATAACAGTTTGGCCAATAGTAGGTCAGGATGTTTTTTTGTTTCGTAACTAATTTGTTTTTGATTTTATTTTTTCCCCAAAATAAAAAAGTGTGCACTATGAACGTACCAGTTCTGTTTTAAAGTCATTCAGCCCTTCATTTCTTCATTTGAACGAGCAAAAGTGAAAAACCAGGACGTGTCCCCTGATGCGTTGATTGTGAGTTTACTGCGTCCTTTTGTCCTGAAGGCGCTACTGGGGAGATCTCAGTTCATCCCAAATACATTTTCTGTTCTACCTTAGACAAAGTTAGTCTTGATAGGCAGATGGCAGTCGACAAGGCGATTATCTGCCGATGCCGATGTCGGCTGATAAATTGGTGCATCCTTATCATGAATTAATTTTATACTTTTGTTTAACTAGTTACTAATAGCTACTAGTAGCATTTATTTATTAATTTTAGATAGATATTTTTTACTTGCTCTCAATTCCAACTTGCGGTTTTTAATCTTTTGTAGCTGATTTAGGTTGGTATCAATCTTGTGCAGTTGATTACTCCTCTTCAGTATGACCCATTCATCTTGTTAACTTTTCACCTTTAACCCCTTGCAGTCTGAGGTGGGCGGTGAGCTGACATCCACAGTCAAGCTTCC
This sequence comes from Plectropomus leopardus, assembly GCF_008729295.1. Classification (NCBI taxonomy): domain Eukaryota; kingdom Metazoa; phylum Chordata; class Actinopteri; order Perciformes; family Serranidae; genus Plectropomus; species Plectropomus leopardus. Next base: position 30,553,959 of record NC_056473.1, read on the forward strand.
CATCAAGGTGAAGATCGTGCCAACTCCCCCACGTAGTAAGCGGGTACTGTGGGACCAATACCACAACCTGCGCTACCCGCCCGGCTACTTTCCCCGAGACAACCTGCGCATGAAAAACGACCCACTAGACTGGTGCGTGTGTGTATGTTTACTCGATGTCTGTAGCCTTTTTCACTGCACCCGTCTCGTCTTGCATTTTGTTACCGTAATCAGCTGAAATTTTTGTTGATTATTTTTTAAATTTTTTTATTTTTTTTTCCAGGAATGGGGACCACATCCACACAAACTTCAGGGACATGTACCAGCACCTGAGGAGTATGGGATACTTTGTCGAGGTTCTCGGAGCGCCAATCACCTGCTTCGATGCCAGCCAGTATGGTAAGAGCACAGAGACAAAAAAAACGCACAACAGCAGAATTAGAGGGTTTCCACTTTAAAATGCCGACCACAGCTGCGAGCTCTTAATGAAGCTTTTTTTCCTCAAAGTGCTGTTTGTTTATGGTTGAGCAAAAAAATAACAAGCTAATGGGTTGTTTGCCACTGTGTCTCCGCAGGCACATTGCTTATGGTGGACAGCGAGGAGGAGTATTTCCCTGAAGAGATCACCAAGCTGAGGAGAGACATCGACAACGGCCTGTCGCTCATTATCTTCAGCGACTGGTACAACACCTCGGTAATGAGGAAGGTCAAGTTCTACGACGAAAACACCAGGTAATCATCAATGATTTTAATTTTTACTGCTGATTAATGTCATCATAGCAACACTGGCTAATGTTAAAGGCCATTAAAACCTAATTTCTTCGGTCTTACTGTAAGACATGAGCTCCTACATGAACAAAGATACACAAATTAACAGAAAATAACATTTAAACAGTTCTTGTTGTTGTACTTGAGATGTTTCTGTATGTGTTTTTATCTTCTTTCCGGTTTTAATTGGGTGGTAAATGCAACGGTAAATCGATGATGCCATGTGGCTTTTTTACAAAGGCCACAGTTTATCAATATTTGGTCCAAAGTCAGTGTTGTTGGTGTTTGCTCGTGTTGCCGATGCTGCCATTGAATCTGATCAAACCACACCCAGAAACACAGAAAACAGCCCAATGTAAAATATTAAACAGAATATGCTGTTTATATATTACTGTGTATATTCTTTATTGCATGTCTTGGTCTTTTTTGTCTGGTTGAGTTTTGTTTTCTTTCTTTTGCTGATGTGTTTAAAGAAGTCTTTAAAACTATATGTCCTATTTCTTTGTTCTTTTTGCTTTGTTGTTTTTTTTTAGGAAGTCTTGTGTAACACCTTTGCCAAGGGACCGCAGATGAAAAAATGCCTCCTGGCTAATTCTGGCATTTTTCTACCTTGTGTATTCATTAATTTGCACTGTCCCTTTTTAAATACAATAAACATAAACCTGCATGATAGAAATCAAATTCAGAATGTTGTCATCTTCTGAATAACATGCGAATATTAGTGTGCAAGTAACCGTAGCCATTTAGACACTTCATGAAACTGTATTAGCTCCCTGTGGAGCCACAAAGTAGTTTACTCACTTACCAAGGCCGGTAAACAGACTTTGATGTGTAAAATCGTCAGTTTCCCTTTATTAGCTCTCCTAAATTGAGCTAATGTGCTTCACCATGTCAGTGATGTTGTGGCTCCCTTAGATTCGACTGAGATTTACCAAACAACCCACCAACTGTCATCAGATAATGATTCAAATCCTAATTGGTGCACAGACACCAACTGAGCCTCGTCTTCTTCAAACCAGTGAGAAGAGCTCGAATAAAAACACAAAATACAGACTGTGACAGAAAGCAACCCAAGCTGTTGTAGCTTTGGCAGAAAACAGTGTGTCCCTGCAGGACCTCACACTCATACCGATTATTTCTTAATCGACAAGCTGATTAAGAAAATAAGTTTCAGGGCCTTTAAAAAATGATTCCCTAAATGGCAGATGTAATACACTTTTGGCACTGACTCACACTTGACGATGCTAAATTGCAGCATCAGCAATTATAGACAAATTCAATAAGTATTACAGAGTGTTTTTTTGATTAATTGTGTTTCTGTAGAATGAGTTGTAGGAGCTTAAACTGTGTTGTTGTGCAGCAGCGCTTTAAGGTCCTCTCTGACTATAATTGCTCTTATTTGGGAGGCTCCCTGTGTCTCTTTCTTTCAAATGATCTGTGTGTCCTCATCCTCCTTTATGGGACAGTTCAGTGATTAAACTTCTGCTTTCACCAGTAGCTTTATCATGTTGTAATGATCGCAAGATAAACTGTGTTGTGTAGTTAACAGCCTGCTGTATCACAGTTTCTGTCCGACTCTGCAGTGCTGGACTCCATTTATGCCTCTTTGCTCTGTAATAGATGCAGTATATCACGACTTTTCACATTCAGAGCTCCTCATGCAGAGCTAAAAATTACTCATGACTCCTCGCTGCTCCATTCACATCCCGCCCAAGCTGTTGCACAATATCCACAGGAATAAAAGTCTTAAACACAGTTAAATATAGTCTTTATGGCCTCAAAATATTATGCTGAGTAATTCAATTTTAATTGGATGGCGATGGCTCATTTCAGATTTGTTCATTCACTGCAGCCTTTCTGGACAAATAAATCCTGAGACAGAAAACTGAATTAGGAGCTCAGCTTGTTCCCTTCATAAATGTACTGCTTTTGTAGTTTTTTCCCCTATTTTGATTTTTTAAAGTTGCCATTTTTATCCCTTAAAACCTGCTATTATTTCTGCAAAAATGACTTTTTCATGAGCTTTATTTTCCTTAAAGGGAAAGTTCACCCCAGAATAAAAAAATACACATTTTTCCTCTTACCTGTAGTGCTATTTATCAGTCTAGATTGTTTAGGTGTGAGTTGTCAAGTATTGGAGATATTTGAAAAACTCAGCAGCAATGTCTCTTTCCAGAAATCATGACTCGTGGCTTAAGATAATCCACAGATCTTGTTGTGAGCAGTTTAATGAAGCAACTATTTTCTTTCTGTCGGACTACACCCACAAAATTGATCACTGTGCCGAAGGAAGCGTGCATCTTCTCATGGACGAGAGAGAGGCTCGTGTTTGTGACAGCTTGAGATGTAAACAGTAATGGCATCCTCTCTAGCTGAGTTTCGATAGCTCAGTGGTGCTAGGTGAGCTCGTAGTAGGTGCACGCTTTCCTCTGAACAGTGATACGGTTGGCAGAATAGTTCAGTGCCATTGAGTTCCATTATACTGTAGAAAAGGCAGAAATCTTTTCAACACTCCAACACAGTAGATGTGCACTCTCTACTCTGTGATAACATTGACGTGTGTTGTTCAGTGGCAAGAAAATAGTTCCTACATGAAAGTGCTCACAGCAGGGTCTGTGGATTATCTTGAGTAACTGGGTCATATTTTCTGGAAAGAGACATTTCTGTTTTTGAAATGATTTTTTTTTTAACACCACAAGCCTGGTGTCATCTATTTTTTATTATATTGGAGAGAAGGCAGACATTTCTATAGCCGATATCTCTCTGAAACTCACACAAAACAATCCAGGCTGATAAATAGCACTACAGATTAGAGGAAAAGTATGTTTTTGAATTTGGGGTGAACTGTCCCTTTAATCAATCCTCTGTTTGTGGCAGATGTCAAATTGAAATGTAATGCTTAGTTCTGTTCTAATTTGCTAGAACGGATGATTTCGTGGTTGTCATTTTTCTGTCTGAATTGTTGTAAGGATGGTTTTCTTGATGTAACCTGCAGGCAGTGGTGGATGCCAGACACAGGGGGAGCTAACGTTCCAGCTCTGAACGACCTGATCTCAGTGTGGGGGATGGCGTTCAGTGACGGGCTGTATGAGGGAGACTTTACCTTGGCTGATCATGACAGTAAGACACACTCACACATCCTCTGCAGTTTCTGACAGCATTATTCTGGTCATCTTAGGTATTGGTTCACTCACACATTTCTGCAGAAAATAAAGATTTATTTTCTCTCTCGTTCTCAGTGTATTACGCCTCAGGCTGCAGCATCGCCCGCTTCCCAGAGGACGGAATAGTGATTGCCAAAAATCTAAAGGACCAAGGTACCAGCAACCCCTGTTAAAGTATTGAACCCAGCGTAGTGGAGCACAGTGCTGGCTGGCAGCCACGCAGGCTGACAGAGAACTTTAATCTGTGTGACTTTGGTTCAGATATAACACTACTGTGATTGTGTGTGTGTTCTTTTCACAGGTCTGGAAGTGTTAAAGCAGGAGACAGCTGTAGTAGAGGGAGTTCCCATCCTTGGGCTATACCAAACACCGTCTGACGGGGGAGGTCGCATCGCTCTGTACGGTGATTCTAACTGTATAGACGACAGCCACAGACAGAAAGGTAACCTCTTTGTAGAGTGTAATTATGTGTGTATTCTCTATCACATTTTACTTACGATAAACAGGGCACATTGAAGTAATATTTGTTGTGTCTGCTCCCTCAGACTGTTTCTGGCTGCTCGACGCTCTCCTTCAGTACACCTCCTACAGTATGACTCCCCCCAGCCTCAGCCACTCCCACAGCAGGGTAGCACCCCCCACAGGCACCGAGCGCCCACTGCCACAGAGACTGGAAGGTGAGGACAGAAATCACACAATATAATAAAAGTCATGTCTAGGTTTGTGCGAAATGATGAAATATATCATCTGATGATTAAAAAAAGAATTTCGTTTCATATTATTCTATATCACTTACGTAATCTGATCGTATCGGCGGTATTTCGGTATACCAGGGTATTAAGAAAACCCAGATATATGTTTTTCAATACAGTCACAAATACAGACACTCCTATTTCAATTAAACTCATTGTACGTAGTGCACAGCATGCACCACCAGAGCTCAATCCACAGTCTCTAGTGGAACAGACAGCAAAGCTGAAAGACACCATGACACCTAGTGGTAGAGGGAGAAGTTACAAGACTGTAAACAGCCGGGGGTCAGCAACAGCAGAGAGAAACTGGGAGGATTAATAGCGTGTTTTTTAGCGCTGCATACTTATACTGTCATGTAACAAATGCCCCTGTGAAATTTAAGGAAGGTGTGAAATATGACATACTGCCCAAGCTCACACCCAGCCTGTCCAGATCACTCACGATAGTGTGTTAGCAGATAGGGCGTGTGTTTTTGTATCTGCAGAGCTTCTGACTGCTATTTAGTCACATTTTGCAACCACTGAGCACTAGTGCAACATGCAAATATTATGAATATATGAAATTGAGAGTTGTTGGTTTGTTTCCAGCTCAGAGTGAATAAATCCTCACATTGAACGTTGCTGTGGTTATGGTTTAACTTTTTATCTGCTAACATTTTACTGTTGACCGGGTGCTTCAAGTTTACAGCAAAAATCAATACTTCAGCCAGATGCTTCCGAATAAAAGCACCAGTGGTTCTGCTTTGATTTATTTCACATTATTTATGTAACATTACTTTTTTTTTTATAACAGTGCTGCATTGAACTTTCTTGTAACTGAAGTTTATTTATTGGTTTAGTTTTTAGTTGTCTGCAGTAGTTTAGGGATATCAAAATATCTAGTGTCTTGTGATGTAGCCTAAAATATCACAATATTATTTAGATGATATTGCCCTCATCTGAAATATTGTATGTTTTTCTGTCCTTGTTTCTACCCTGCTATAACAGGATTGTTTTTGTCATATCTATTATCATTCAAATATATTCTTTCCATGCTTTCAGGCAACCACCTTTACCGCTACTCCAAAGTCCTAGAGGCTCACCTGGGAGACCCAAAGCCCCGCCCACTCCCAGCCTGCCCCCACCTGTCTTGGGCAAAGCCACAGCCACTCAATGAGACCGCACCCAGGTAAGTCTGATGAAACAACAACCTTTAACTTATATCTATATTCCTGATGCAAAATAAGAATTTGCACCTCTCCTCTTAGAAACCAGTCTTTATTTATGACCATTGCACAAAAAGATTTCTCGGAAATGTGTGTACGACACTTTTTAATCATAAACTAAAATTCCTTTTTGAAAAATTGCCGAATAAATGCGCTTAAAGTTAGAGGAACTCTGACCCAGGCGGAAACTGGCTTCGCACACAGTTCAGTGATGAATTAAAATTGATTGTGGAGATTAAATTTGAGAGGAATTGTTATACATGTAAAAAAATGTCTGTTCACACATTACTTCTAGATCCACTTCATAAACACTCAAATGCAGTGTTGATTGTGAGCCTTAACTTCCCCACCAGCACCTTTGAATTGTAAAAGATAAAAGTGAGCTCCAATCTGAAATCAAATTTCACTCAATATTTCATCAGCGCTTTCCTTTCCCAATATTCTTAACCACTTTAACTGATGAAATTATCGTTGTCGGTTGTAGAAATCCAAGATAACATCAAACAGTTTTATCGAACTGTCGAACAAAGCATCAACATGTTGGTGAGGATTTTCGGTTGTCCAGGTCATAGTAACTCTCAGTGGTCCATCGTCGGCGACTGGAGTTTCTTGAAGACGTTTCTTCTCTCATTGGAGCAGCTTCTTCGGTGAAAAACTGAATCAGAACTAACTTTTATAAAAGAGGAACCAGTTGTCAGTGAACATGGTTCAGTGTTTTGACGTCTCTTCCTCACATCTACAGTGACGACATTTGAACGTCTGTACGTGGTGTTTGTTTTGAACATGGCAGCTTTCTTTGCTAACTTCGCAGGTGCTATTTTTCTAAAACAAGTCTGAAAGAGATTATTTTGAGTTATGTTGTTTGTGCAGTCTGCCAGAGACAACATTTTAGCTCCTTTTCCTGCAGTCACTCCACACAGAGAAGAATGCATGTCTCCCAGTAGGTGGCCAACTCAGTTTCACTGAGACATTACTTTGAGTTAGTCTAGCTGTTCTAACATTTGTTTTTTGTGGCAGCAACAGCCTTTTTTCCAACCAGTCAACAGCGAATCAGTGTATAAACCCATAAAGTCACATTCTTTGATCAGGACCTTTTAATGTGAACAGACGTGAACATACTGCGACTCAAGGTGGCCGGTAGTGGTAAAGCTCATGCATTATTTTTGCCCAGCCTCACCTTTTCTGTCCCATCGGTAATTAAACTCATTAAACACACACTGGTCTCTCTGCCAGCCCGTTCTGTCGTCAAACCGGAGGTCACAGTCCCTTCTTGGCAGCAGTTTTCTTTTTTTTCTCCATCCTGTCAACACAGTGAATCAAAGAAAAAATGAATCAAACGCAGTAAAGCTTTGGTTTGGTGACAGACTCAACACCCACACACACACACACACACACACACACACACACACACACACACACACACGCCTGAATACACATTCGCCTCTGTCTCACCCTCTCTCTCTCTTCATGTTTCTGTCTCTCCGTGTCGCACTCTCAGTAACCTGTGGAAGCACCAGAAGCTTCTCTCAGTTGATCTGGACAAAGTGGCTCTACCCAACGTGAGGGCGTACCGTCCCCAGGTCAGACCTCTGTCTCCCGGAGAGAGTGGCGCCTGGGACATCCCCGGAGGTAACACACAGTTCAGAATCATTACTTTAAACCATCTGACTTTGAGTTTAAAGCTGTGTTTCCTTTTGCTTTACAGCTTTGTGCACAGTCCAAAACCTTTTATTTAACTTAAAAGGTCATTTTACCCCCATATCAATATTTTTCCTCTTCTCTGTAGCACTCTTTATCAGTCTAGATTGTTTTGGTGTCAGCTGTACAGTGTGGAGGTGTCTGCCTTCTCTCCAGTATAATGGAACTAGATGGCACTTGTCTTGTGGTGCTCAAAGTACCAACAATAAAATTTTAAAAACTCAACAACAATGTCTTTTTCCAGAAATCATGACCCATTACTCAAGATAGTCCACAGACCGTGTTTTGAACAATTTATCATGAGGAGCCATTGATGAAGAAACATTTTCTCCCTTTATTAAATTAAGTTTCAGGTCATGTCATCGTCACCTTTTACAGCCTAGTTTGTGGGACATTTCAAGTCAAGTTGCCTTTTTCCTCATGTTTTCAGAAGAAATCAAACCCATTTGCTCGGGTTTCAAGGGTTGAAAAGCTGGTGAAAGGCATCTAAACGCTGCACAAGAAAAACCGCTCTTAATCCAGGCTTCAAAGGGTTACATAAAAGGACTGACTGCAGTGTGTACAAATAAAGATGTTAAGGTAGTTACTGACCTGTGACTTCCCCCCCTCAGGGATAATGCCCGGTCGCTACAACCAAGAAGTGGGCCAGACCATCCCTGTGTTCGCCTTCCTGGGAGCGATGGTCGTCCTTTCCTTTTTCGTGGTCCAGCTCACAAAGGCCAAGAGCAAACCGAAGCGCAGGAAACCTCGCATCAAACGACCCACATACCTCCAGCAGCAGCAGCAGCAGCAGCAGACGACGACCGGGAAAAATCCCACAGTTTGACCGCAACTGTGAGCTGCTGCAGGAGATCCACCTCCAGAACTGAGACGCTGTTAAACGGACAACATGTATCGAGCAGCGACATCGGAGGTGTCAAACTACACAGAGTCTAATGAACCGCTTAAAGTCCAGCCTGCCAGACACCGACGACTCTGGGCATCTGATACAGTCTTTGTGCCTCTTGTCTGTTGAAGGCTGTCCGTGGGTGTTTGTGTGTGTTTGTGGACTAATGAACAGTGTTAGGCAGTGTCACACACGATGTAAAACACACACCTGGTCCTGAAAAATGCCTGTTTGAAACAGACATGTTGTCTACATTTCCCACTCTTCTCTTCGACCAAACTGTTTCTTTATGAATGAATTGTGTCTGACTTTTATATTTATTGAATTTGTTCGTACCCTAAAACACTCAGAAGTACAAGAGATTTCACACACACACACACACACACACACACACACACGATACATACTGTATGCACTTTAACAATAAAGCAGTTGGCATACACGCGGACAGAAGCACCCCAACACAATCATGCAGACATTTCAAACTCGAGGACCATTGGATGATTCCTGTGTCCCCATCCACTGTTTCCTACGTCCTGCCCATATCTGTAAAAAGTATCTGTCTTTTCATTGTTTTTATATTTTATATGATGAATGAACTCTGGCCAGGCATTCTGTTGATATCCTCCTTCATGTCGTGTTCAACAAAGTAGCATCGACAGACTTGTTCAAATATATCTCATCAATTAAAAAGCATAATCAAAGTGATGTGCTTGATTATTATCTTTGCTTTTGTAAATGCATTGGGTTTTTTTTTGGTGTTGCTTTTGAAGTCATGTCTAATTCATCTCTCTGTTAACCCTTTGAAACTTGAGTAAATTGGCTTAATTTCTTACAAAAGCATTGGAAGAATGCAATAGGAAACTTAAAAATAAATAAACTTCAAAATTAACAAGATTTTTTTTTTTTTTTTTTTAAAGGAGAAATTACCTGAAAATTAGCACAAAAAACACAAAAAAAAGAAAGTAAAAAAATAAGAAGAAAATTACATGAAAAATTAATATTTTTTTAAAAAAATATTGTTTTAAATCTTGTAATTTGTGGGACCCTTTTTGTCAAGTGGCTCATTGCCTTTTTTCCCATGTTGTCAAAGAAGAAATTAAACCACTTTGCCTCGTGTTCAAAAGTTAAAATACTTGTGAAAGGTACCTGAACACAAAAGAAAAATGATGTCTCTCCAGGTTTCAAAGGGTTTAAGTCAGGATGTCTGTCGTTCCAACGTATGTCTGTAAATGTTCCTTCTGGCTTAATTCAGACGTGACAGGACGATTACAGGACGAGTGAAGATACTTACACCACATTTGACAGTTAATGCATGAGGGTACATGCCACTGCTTTATACCAAAGGTAAGTTTAATAGTATTTTTTCAGTTTATTTTATAACATTTTATGTTGTGATAAATATATTACAATAGTAATGATAAGGTGAGTGAATGTGAATTTTATCTTTTTTTTTTTTTTTTAGACTTGTGCTTCTGCAGAAAGTGATGTGAAAATGTTTCTGGATCCAACTTAGTGCACGCCAGTAAGTATACCAGTGTGTGTGTTTCATTAAATGCTTTCAGGTATAATATGTACTTGGTCCTCTGGGGGCTGCTGTTTTTCTTTTGTTTATAAAAAGCTACACAAGCACACAACTGTACAACTCTATTTTTCTTCTGGCAACAATTATTTTCTTTTCTCTAGTTTTCCCTCTTGTGCATAGAGTGGAAATCCATGTGCTATTCCAATAATCACAGAGAGTTCAGTCAATACCTGTGAGCAGGAACACATCTCCCACCTCCAAAATCGACAGCACCAATATTACAAAGGGGAAGCACCTGGAGCTTTTTGTGTTTGTACAAAATGTGATCATCCCAGTAGAATCGTGTAATGGGTAGTGTTTTTTTCCCCAGTTTTGGGGGGAAGTTTTGCTTTTATTCAGAAGTAGAGAAGCAGGAGATGACTGGTAACAATCACAGAGAGCGATAGGAAGAGGTTGCTGTACACATGTACGTGTACTGAATTAGATGAAGTGAATATCCAGTTAAAATGGCTAATAATGAGGATTTGCTTGGTTGTTTTTTTTATGCATTTTCTTGTAATATGATGAAAAATTTGGCTACAGTCACCACAAGCACTGAACAGAAAAAATGAAGGTTATGGGTGGGTGATTCACACTGGGAATTGTTTTTGTACTCTTAGGTTACTCAAAGGTGCCACAAAATGGTGTCAAAATAGGGCTTGTTTATCAGAAAAGTGGATCCTCAGCATCCCCCGACAGAGGTCCTAACTAAGCCACATATGTCCTAAAATCGTAGAAACATCCCAAAGTCCTAGAAACGTCCCAAAGTCCTAGGAATGTCCTAAAATCCCCCAAACATCCTCAAATCCTAGAATCTGCGAAATTTAGATCCTAGAAATGTATGGCGCTGCTGCGACTGGCCCCTGGCCTCCCTGTCTTTTGCAAGTGGCTCCCAAGCAAAGCAAGTTGAGTATCCCTGCTCTAAGCTAACAAACAAAAAAAGCCCAAAACAATAAAACAATAAGGACGGCACAGTGGTGAAGTGGTTAGCACTGTTGCTTCACAGCAAGGCGACCCCCTTCTAAGGCCCCTCTGTGTGGAGTCTGCATGTTCTCCTTGTGTCAGAGTGGGTTTTTCTCTGGGTCTTCCTCCCACAGTCCAAAGACTTGCAGGTTAATTGGTGACTAAATCAGCTGTATGTGTGAATCTGAGTGTGAATGGTCGTCTGTCTCTCTGTGTCAGCCCTGTGATGGTCCGGCGAGCCCCACCTTTTGCCCAATGTCACCTGGGACAGGCTCCAGCGCCCCCGTGACCCTGTACCAGGATAAGCAGTGAAGGCTAAAGATAAGGTATGTGCACATCTTTCGTGCATCTCAGTCAGTTTTTGCCTTTTCATTTTTTGTTATTCTGATGCTCTCCACATACATTTCAGTCAAGCATGTATTTATTTATTTATTCATTCAACCTTTATTTAATCAGAAAAACCTCTTGAGATCCAAAATATCTTTTTTTAAAGAGTGTCTTGGCCAAGACTCACAGCAACAAAAGGTACACACAACATGGTACAAAAATATATAACTCCAAAACAACAATATAAAACACAAAAAGAACACAAAATATAGTTACCACAAGGAAGGACTAGAAAGTATAATTATATATACTATAAGTAAATCATAAAAACAAGACAATTAAAAGACCAGCTTTGATACACCCTGACATTGGCATGTAGAAGATGACAGAAAAGTCCTGCAACGGTGCTTTGAGACGGCGTAGAGGGACCAAAGAGTGCAGCTTTAAGAGCCGTACCGGTCACTGCTCCAGCATGTTCTGACTGTGATAATCACTCACAGATAAACACCTTAAGGTGGGGTTTGGGGGGCCGAGGCGGCTGCCTCTGTCGCCTATGGGAAGATCCGCCTCTGGTTAATCTTGTGACATGAGTTAATTCTTTACACTTCTGCAGTTTAAGTGAAATGTATTCATTCCCTGGAAAAGAAGCAATAATAGCATTTTTTTCTTCTACGCGGTAATTATAGATTGGATGGACTAATTCCATCTCACTCGTGGGTTTGGTTATGGGCCAAATTCAGTGATGCAGGTTGATTTCATCAGAGGTGATGTGCGTCGGTGTGCTCGGGGGTCTGAGCTTTGGCTCCTTATCCGAGCCTAATAGGCCAGATCAGCCTGTGAATCTGTCACCCGTCCTGTTGGATGACGGCCCCACTGGAGAACTAATCTCCCCCGGAGCCTTGGGAAACTGGGAAATGACCCCGGAGCCAGCTAGCTGTGCTAACAAGATTTGGGAAAGCTGGTGGTGAGTGGAGGTCACATGCCCTCTTTCCCTCGACGGTTCCCAGATGCCAGCACTTCCTGTCGGGCCAATCAGGTCGCCCGCTCACATCCTGGACAGGCAGTTGAAAGAGACAACGTGACGGCTCTCAGCTGAACCCTCAACCCCCCATCCTCCAATTCATCAGTTCCTCCCTCATCATCTGTCCCACCAGCCTGTGCCTCTCCCCGTCCGTTTTACCATTCAGGTCTGCGTGAACGTAAAAGGCGAACATGGTCACTCCTGCTTTTCCCTGCAGCCACACCTGTTCATGTGTCCTCCTCCATGTCTCCCATTTGTCCTCTCAGGGCAGAGACTTAAATAAAAATGTTGCTGGCTGGTTGGAGATTTTTTTTTTTTTTTTTTTTTTTAACAAAAAAGTTGGGACTGGAGTTCACATGACTTGGACTTGAGTCAGACTCGAGTCATGATGGCTTCTGGCTTGACATTTAGACTTTGACTTGAACACAGATGACTTGTGACTTCACTTGGACTTTAGCCTTTTAACTTGGAATCACTTGATATCCTGCCCAAGCCCAAAGATTAAAAATTATGATATAACAGAGCTGCACATCGGATAAACTGACACCATCGAAATCATCTGACAGGTCCGCCTGCGATCGCTTAAGAAGCGGCCGATGATGACGTATGAGCAGGAGAAGCAGAACACACTCTCAACACACACTCACTAGCGGGTCCGTTTGCGCAAAATTGTGGTATTTTAGAAATGCTGATTTAACACAAGTGCAAGATGACTGCCTTTCTGCTGAGTGATGTTTCCAACTTCTCTCTTTATAACGTTCCAAGAAGCATGTTCAAAACATTAGCAGGTTTATTTCTATTGCAGCCGCCGCGCTAGCTGTCACTATTTCCAATCGAAGGCGACGTAAGCGAGTGATAATGGAAAGGCGAGCTCCTTATACGTGGGAGCTGCCACGTATGAGGGATTTCTGGGAGGTGATAGTCAACGATTTCTCAGAGGAATTGTGAATTCAAAACATAGGGCATGCTGAATCGTGCACGAGGGCGCCCGCTCCAAGCACATAGCCATAGCATCATGTGAAAAAAGCGAAGAAAGTGTTACCATTGCAGTTTTGTGAAATGTGGCTTTTTCAAATCACCTAAAACACCGCCTCGTGAGCGTAAAAACGTTGCTAGAAATATTCACAAACTACTGCATATTGTATATGACTGTATTCCTTTATATTTTAACACACTTTACACTCTCAGCGCATTATACATACATACTACTTCTACTACTACAATACTTTATTTATAAAGCACCTTTCAAAGAAGGGATGCAACTCAGAGTGCTTCACAATAAAATGCAACACAGAAGGAAAAAAGATAAACAAGCAATTTTAAAACATTGGTTTAAAATAAAAGCATGAAAAAGTTTTTCAGCATCTTTAGAGGACAGGGACGCATTGCAATGTTTCTTATGTGAAAAATGCTATTTTTAAATACTTATATACCAGTGCTAATTGTTTTACTTTTACAGTATTTCTATATATTTAATTTTTTTACATACTCTGTGCTTATGTTCTGGTTGGTATAATTCTCCACCTCTAAAAAACAATGACAGATAATTAGAATATTTTTTGTACCACATGAAACAAATAACAAGGCACAACCAATCATAGAGCTTTCAAATGTTATTAAGTTTAATTGAAAGTTATAAATGCCAATTTTAAAGAGAGCAATGCTCAGAGGTTTGTGAGGAAAGAGAGCATGAGTGAGAAGCTCTGGAGGAGGATGGGGAGGAGGTGAAAGGTGAGAGGGGTGTCAGAGGGGTGAGGCGGGGGACACAAGAAGACGTCTGTGTGGGGCCAGAATGTGTCCCCCAGCTGGCCGGGCGATCACATGCAGTGAAGTTCAGACGTCACAGGAATGAGGGGGTTGATCGAGCCCCACGTGGACAAGATTGTTTTCGCAAAAGATAAAATCAGTCGCTGATGACTTTTTATGATGATGAAAGCAGTCTTATTGCACTTCAAGTATTTTTCATGAGGAAGGCCTTTTCACCTTCTTTGCTTAATTCAGACAGCCTTTATTAGACGTTAGAGGAAGGATGTGAGAGGGGCCTTTCCAGTAGTGTTTCTGTTATTCATCCTTAGAAAAATTTGCATCAATTTGCTGCTGTTAAAGATAAATTGAAGATGATGGAAATGGAACTGCTGCTTGCACAGCTTTATATGTTTTGACTCCCCTGTCCTGTCCTGTCCCCCTCACCCCCGTCCTCCTTCCAATTTAAAAGCTTTCATCATTTTTGTCTTTTGATGTCAACACAAAGAATGACTGTTTTTGCCCATGACTCATAGCTCTGCAGCCTGTATGACCCAAACATGAAGCCGTCACAATTACTGGAGAAGTGTCGAGTTGCGGTAACACAGGGACATCAACTTGCACATTTCATGCACAGAATTGATTTGATGGGCACAAAAGCCGAAAACATATTGAGTTCTGCCACAGAACTACACCAACGTCACTTTTTTTTCACTCGTGAAATTGAGTTCCTGACTTTTAATTTCATGGATGAAAATGAAAAAGCAACACAAATCAATTTCCTGCGGTACAGTCGCAGGGTAACAGATTGTACCCCGTAGGTTGAAGCGTCCTGCTCTGTAAAGGAAAGGAAGGAATCAGGTAGTAATATGATGATTTGCATGCATAACCCTTCTGTTTATAATTTACAGGAACAGTGAGGAACACTAATCTCACAAATTCTCAAAGCATATACATATATATATATATGTGTGTGTGTGTGTGTGTGTGTGTGTGTGTGTGTGTATATAGAAAGAGAGAGAGACCTGAGTACATATAAAGACATAAATCAAACCATTAAAATGTACAATATCAATTATTGTAAATTAAATGATTTGAAAAAAAATCCTAATTAATACTAAAGCAAAATATTACATTATTTATATATTATATTATTATTATATTACTCCTTTTACCCTTAATCGTTAAGAGGAGTGAAAATATGGGGCAGTTCTTTCACTGCTTAGGTGTTGCAGGCATAAGATCAATGGCACCGCCAAAAAATTTTGGGGGGATGTAAAGTCGTCTAGCTGCGGCATGATGACGCTGTGTCGTCTCAGCCAAATAACTTTAGCCAATATATTTTTTATTTATTTTTTAGCACTTTTATTAATGTCATTCTTGTTTTTCCCTTATCTTTTTTGTGTTGCTTATCCATCCATTCATCCATTGTCATACGCTTATCTGAGGCCGGGTCGTGGGGGCAGCAGGCTGAGCAAAGCACTCCAGATGTCCCTCTCCCCAGAAACGCTTTCCAGCTCCTCCTGAGGGACCCGAAGGTGTTCCCAGGCCAGACGAGATACGAAATCCCTCCAGTGTGTTCTGGGTCTGCCAAATTTCTTGTAACTTTTTACTATTTTTTTGCAATTTTTTCTGTCCAGTTTTTAAAAAGTGCTAATCGCCTTCTTCCCAATTTGCTCAGGTCTTAAAGGGTTAATAAGCTGTTAGCGTTTTGCTCCACTGTGCTGAAGTACTCAGTCATCTCCCCGAGTGCCACACTCAGGCAGGACGTCACACTTTACTGTTTATCCATGCAGCTCCCTCCATTCCTGTAACTTTCCCATTCCTATTCCCCACATTTTCTTCCCCCTCACTTCTTGACATCACCAGATTTGACAGTGAGCCAGGCAGCCTAACACTCACCTACACACTCCCCACACACACACACACACACACACACACACACACACACACACACACACACACTACCATGCACACACTGTGTCTCTTAGTTTCATGTGAATATATTGAGGATTTTAACATAACACACAGCCAAAAAACTATTTTCAAGATTTCTTGGCGCCAATATCTGGCTGATGATGAGAAATGTGTTGTTAGGCAAAACTTCATGTTATTGTTTTTGCAGTTTGGTTTCTTTGTAGACTTCTTGTCAACAGTGTGTGTGATGATTGTTGTTGTACAGGGCTCACAGTTACAAACACAAACCCTCAAAGGTGCTTTTGTTTATTTTTTAGATACCATTGTTTTGCATAAATTTGATATGTGCCGTTTATGAAATGGTTGGCCCTATATGTTTATGTCCTTTATTTAACCATGTAAAAGACTCGTTGAGATTTAAAATCTCTTTTTAAGAGTGGCCTGGCCAGGAGGGCAGCTTAAAACAAGGTTACAACAACAAATGCAGACAAGCAAATACAACTATCAAGCAAATACAACTATCAAACAAATACAATTATCACACAGTACAAAGAGCAAGCACAATCTGCAGTTAAAATGCGAAAAGTGCAATCATCAAATTTCAGTTATCACTGGAGTAGCAGTCACATTGACCAATAGTGCTATTTTCTTGACCTTATAAAGTGACTTAATTTCCCCGATAGTGATCAACTCAGACAGTTTTAGGCCCTATAACAACAGTATTTCATACAAAAAAGAAATGATGAAATTGATCAATATTTTGACTACCTTCATAGGTAGAAAAAGTGTATAATAAAACCCTTCAGGTGATAGAGAGGGCACCCACTTAATCTCATGTAAGGATTCCCCTTTTACTTAGATATATTTCAATCAATAGGAATCTAAGGAATCTATTTACTATCTACTGTATCTCTATTATCTCTCTCATATATATATATATTTGCTGAAACTTTTGCTGGAAATATCAGGCTATATCAGCATAAAAATTAAATTAAAGCATGCCATTATATAAATATCATACCACCATTTTTTGTAATGACAAGCAGCATTGCTTAAGTGATGGTAATGTTGTGTTATTTACATGAAGGGGGTCATTGAAGTGTTTCTCACAGTTTCCGAGCCTGACCTGAAGGCAGCAGCGGGCCCTCCCCTCCCTCCTCCCTGCAGCCGGCTCACCTTGCTCAGTGAGCGGCCCGGCCCACACGGCGCGGCTCGGTGTCTGGGGAGGGGTCGAGAGCTGACCGGCAGCTCGTGCGGGTGTATGTATGCAGCTTGTGAGCGCGCGCGTGCGTCAGTGAGTCCTGCCGCGAGGTCCACGCCGGTTGCAGCATGGAGGAGTTAGCCAGAGAGAGCATCAGCCTGCTGGCTTCAGCCTCAGCCAAGCCCCCGCTGGACGTGGCCTCCGGGCCGCGGCTCGGCTCCATGGGGGCCATTTTCATCATGCTGAAGTCGGCCCTGGGCGCCGGGCTCCTCAACTTCCCCTGGGCCTTCGAGAGAGCCGGAGGCATCCACAGCGCGGTCACCGTGGAGCTGGTGAGTAAATATAAAGATTTCTGCTCGTTGAATGTGAGGTTTCTCGCCGCTCCGGGAAGTCGATGCAGCCAAACTGCTTTTGATCAAACTTTTTATATTTATTTTTATTGCAAGTTTGTTGTTGGGCAGATGCATCTTATCTACAGAGTGCTGAGGTCCACTGAGATCAATTAAGGAGATTGTGATCTGTTCCACCTGACAGGAGAGCTCATGTTAGACTTGACCTCAGCCCCTTTTCAGATTCACTTTGTCCTTATCAGTCTGGCTTTTCTCCTGTTGCTCACCTCTTCACTGTCACTCTGCAGTATTGAAATGGTTGTGGGGATTTTCTTTTTTCCCTCATCCCCAAACATGTCTGGTTCTAGGCTGCTTTTAATAGGGGGGCCGGTAAGAGATGTTGGTGAACTGTTTTTATCCGAAGCTTTTTGATAAGCAAGCTCAATTTTTGTGCCTTTTTATGCACCATGGCAGTGATACCTTACTTTCAGTACCAATACACTGGAATTTATTTATTTAGTACTTTTAGTATACATGAGGTGTAAGAGTGCATAAAATGGCATTAAAATAGAGCGTGTTTATAAAAAAAAAGTGCAAAAAGTGCCAGTGGAGGAGCCTTCAACAGAGGTCCTGGCTAAGACCCTTATGTCCTAAAATCTGAGCAACATCGTAAAATCCTAGAAATGTCCTAAAGTCCTAGAAACATTTTAAAATCCTAGACTAATATCTTCGAAATGTCCTAAAATCCAAGAAATGTCCTAAAATCAGAGAAATGTTCTTAAATCAGAGAAATGTCCTAAAACCCTAGAAATGCCCTTAATCCTAAATATATCCCAAAATGCTAGAAATGTCCTAAAATTTGAGAAATGTTCAAAAATCCTGGAGACTTCCAAAAATGTCCTGAAAACCTAGAAATGTCCTGGAATCCTGGAAATGTCCTAAAATCCTACAAATGTCCTTAAATCCTAGAAACATGTATGGGCAATTTGAGTATGCCTTTGTTTGGCGTTAGTGGGGCAGGTGGAGCATTTGGGGTAACTGCCCCCTCATGTCTAGAAGCGTCCTCTACCCAAACCAAAACTGTGTGTAACCTTTTTCACTCAGCTGGTCATCACATTGACCCTGAAAATGTATCTCTGTTTTAGTCATGTCTTAAAAGTTCCCACACTTCCCTCAAATCCAAATCCAGTTTCGGGGGCTATTTTCCGTGTGGTTGATGGAAACTCAACACTAGTTTTGGAGTTTGCTCAGAGAGGAAAGGAAAAACTCAAATCAGATAAAGGATCAAGCAAACCAGGCATTCCTCTTTTACTTATTTTTGTGTAACTCTACAGATAAAACTACTGTCCAAGACTTTAATAGAAAACATAAATCATTCTTTTATTCTCCTGGTGTCGCTGCCTCGCTGTCACTGGCCGTCCTGCTTTCTAACTTCTACTTTGTCTTTTTGGATGAATCACCGAGATGGGCTCCATTAATCTGATCTTTGAAAAGTACTCACTTCAGTGAATCTGCTTCTTTTTGCCGTTCTTCCTTTTTGATTTGTCGTCCTGCAGACTTTGGACAAAATAAGGTCTAAGTGTGGCCTAAGTTTGTTTTTACGTACCTTTACCTTTTCAGTTTTTAATCCTGTGGAACCTAGGCTTTAAAAAAGGCAATGAGGAACTTAAGCAGAAATTTTCCCAGAATTTAACAAGAAATTAGTAAAAGAAAAAATACAAGAAATACACCTAAAAATTAGCAAAAACAATACAAAACAAAAAAGTGAAAAAACATCAAGAAAACAAGGAAATTACTTAAAAAAATCTTTAAAATATAGTATTTCTGTAAAATAATTTAAAATCCAATTGTGTTTTATCAGCATTTTGGAAATATAGCTTAAGTTTTGCACAAACCTGTAATGTAAACCCACCTTGTGTTGTCGCCAGCAGCGCATTAACTCCACTTCTTCTGTTTTTGCCTTTCACAATAAAACCCCTAGACTGACGCCACATTGCTGCTCACCAGGGGGAACATGTTTACACGCTGGGACTGTGGTGATGAGCTGGTTAATATATTTCAATGATTTTGCTTCAGATTTCGCTCTGGCCTCTTCTTTAAGGTTATTAGATGGTACTTGGTTTGTAGGACGCGAAGTTTCAAAAAATACATTAAAGAAAAATTCAGCAAAGTCTCTTTTCAGAAATCTGCGTACTCAAGATAATTCACAGACTTCGTTGTGAGCTGTTTTATGTAGGACCTATTTTCTTTCTACATGACTACAACTGCTAACCATGTCACTGTGCAGAAGGAAGCGTACATCTACTGCCAGCTCACCGGGCATCACTGAGCTATCGTAACAGCTCAGCCGAGGAGGACGCCGTTAATGTTTACATCTCACGCCGTCACAAGCAAATGCATCCTTCTGTGTGGTGATTCGGTTGTTGGGTGTAGTTCAGTAGGAAGAAAATAATTCCTGCATGAAACTTCTCACAACAAGGTCTGTGGATTATCTTTAGTGAGCGGGTCATGATTTCTGGAAAGAGACGTTGCTGTTAAGTTTTCCAGATGTATTTTTTTGGCACTTCAAGCACCACAAGCCGAGAGCCATTTAGAGAAGGCAGACATCTCAATGGCTGATATTGCCAACACTCGGTATCCCACACCAAAAAGATCTAGACTGATAAATAGCACTATAGATAAGAGGAAATATGTATTTTTTTGATATGGGGGTGAACTGTACCTTTAAGGTTGAAACACATTATGTATTTCATAAGATTATAAAAGATTTGGTTGTGTTTTCTGTCTTTTTATATTGAAAACTTTTTAGTTTGGGACTGTTGTATTTGGGCTTTGAAAACTTGTGACAGCAATTACATGTACTATTTGTATATATGCAATGATTAGTTGAAAAAATAATATTTAAATTAAGTAGCAATTTAAAAGAAATGAATCAGATATTAAAAAATTAAGGTCATATGATGTTGGCTCTTAGACCCTCCATTAATCCAGAACATCTTGAACTGGAACGATGCCCTGTACTATTCAATGCTTAAAGATTAGCACATTTAATATCTTTAATCATGGCAGCATTAAAAGTTGGTGCCGGTCAGTACATGTTTGGCTTGTAACGCATTGTTAAAGAGCTCTGGCATTGTTTTCCTCCTATAATCTCTGAAATAAATTCCTGTTCAGTGTATACTGTTTGGCGCTAAAGGTGGTCAAAGACCTGAGACTGAAGTTTTTTCTCTTTACTTGCCAGGTCTCCCTATGACACTGCAATCTAAATATCTGATCGGACACTTGACGGTAACTTTAGGGCTTAATTGGATCGGAGACTTTTCTAGTTTGTAACTAAACTTGCTCATTTCCACTCTTCCAAAGTCACTCCCACGTGTTTTCCCCGTGGATCTTCTATACAGCTTATTTGCATAATAGCTGTCATTTGCTTGTCCATGTCGTAATGACTAATTTCAGACTGCGACCTTATAGCTGTTCAGCAGGGATCTATAACCCTGACAGATGCTTCCTCTCTCCATTGTTTTTCCTTTCTCTCTGTTTGGGTTATGTGGCTGCTTTTCTTATTGTTATTGGTAAAACACTTTATCTTCCACACCTCTCATTAGAGTTCAGTAACTCTCTGCTTCTTAGCAGCATATTAACCCAGAGGACAGTGACATCCATCCTGATGCACAGCAGGGAGGGAGGGTTAACCTTTGGGCTGTGAAGGTAATTACTTAGCACTCCTCTTGTGTAGAAGTTTAGTGTAGTGATACTCAACTTGTGGCCCAGGGGCCAAATCTTGCCCCTGATAGGTTGCCAGATGGCCCCCACAAACATTATTGAATTTACAATTTGAATAAAGTGATTCACACTGGGAATTGTTTTTGTACTTCTAGTATACATACAGTGCCAGAGTACATAAAACAGCACCCCAATAGAGCTTTTTGGTCAAAAAAAGTGACAGTGGAGGATTCCCCACTCGAAAATGAAGTTATACATCTCAAGGGGTTATCCTTCCAATACATTTCCGAAATGTCCTAAAATCACAGAAATGTCCAAAAATTACAGAAACATCCTAAAATCGTAGAAATGTCCAAAAATCCTATAGGACTGTCCATAAATTCTTGAAATGCCCTAAAATCTGAGAAATATCCTTAAATCCTTGAAATGTCCTAAAAGTCCAAGAAAAATCTTGAAATCTGAGTGTCCTAAAATCCTAAAAAGTCCTTAAATCCTAGAAATGTCCAAAAATCTGAGGAATGTCCTAAATCACAGAAAAAACAGAGAAAATGCTCTCATATCCTATACCATCTGAAAACCTGAGAAACGTTCAAAAATCTTAGAAATGTCCCAAAATCTTTGGAAGATCCTAAAAAATTAGCTTTTTTTGCCTTTTATCTAATGGCTACAATAGTCTAAAGTTAAACGGATGATATGATTAACTTAGCTTTGTCAGTTTATCTGGGTCCCTTCCCCTTCGTCTGTCTCAGGCCTCCAACGTTCAGAGAAATCATTTGTGAAGACACAAAGGAACATTAAAAAGATAGATTCAGTATATTTGCATTTCCATTTCAAACCCAGCGGAAAGCTTTTCAAAAAGCTGCTCCTTTCTTATTAATTTTCCCTTAGTGTCATTTTTCACTATAATCAGGTTCATCCACAAAAGCACTTTTCATTAAATCCACTTGTCACACTGCTTTACAGCCTCTAAATGACACTCATCCACCTGTCACTCAGCAGTTGTATTAGTGGCATTTGTATTATTAATCAAAACCGCATGCCATACATTTAAATAAGTAATAACAAAGATGATATGAAGGTCAGACAGTGGAAAATTTATTTTTCCAGAACGAAAATGAAACTTTCTTTTCCGTACAAGCAAAAAAACAAATGACTGTTATCTTTGACTTTGTCAGCCTGTGCGTCACTGATGGCCTTCGCCCAGGGAGTGCAGATGAGCTTTTAGCTGTATCTGTCACGATAAGTTTATTGTGCATAGTCACTGTAAAATAAAGAATAAAAATCAAATTAATATTTTAAATCTATAATCTACAATATAGAAGGACGAGGCACTTTTCTTTAAAGATCCCCTTTCAGACAAAATGAATTTCTTTAACTTTGTAACGGCAACAAACAACTATTATAGTCAGTTAATCTGTCGACTATTTGCTTGATTACTTGATTAGATGTTTGGTCTATTAAATGTCAGAAAATAGTGAAAAAATGGTGATCAATGTTGAGCTTGAGATGACGTCTGTAATTGTCTTGTTTTTTTCTACAACCAAAAGAAATTCAGTGTAATGTGAAAGTATAAACTAAAGTATAAATATTCACATATATGATGCTGGAATCAAAGAATTTTGCCTTTTTTGCCTTAAAAATGACTCAAACAAATTAAACAATTATCAAATGAAATTAGCTGGGGATTAATTAAGTAGTTCACAACTTATTTATTAATTCTGACATCTGGATTGTTAACATGTCCATATGTTTTTTGTTTTTTTATGAATCTGATTAGAACAGGTTTAAAAGCCTAAACAGTTTAAACATGAGCCATATAAACACCTTAATCAGCTTAAACAAGTGCAAACGGATTAAAATTTAATCAGCTGCAGAGGGGTAATTTACAAACCTTTTCAAAAACCGATCAAAAGAAGATTAATATCGTTTTATTTGTATCTATCTTCAGTCTGATTGAAGATTTCATGATAACGAAAAAGGGTGCATGTAAACGTAGGTAATGACTGTCTCAAAAACCCTGATTCAGCCAGTCAGGATTTATGTCACGTCACATAAGGAAACAATCCTGTCAATTTGCGAAATGAGGGTTATCAGAGGAGAACCCAGGTGTAGCTACTGATCGGGAACAAGGTTTCTCTAACAATATCTGTACTTTGGCTGCTCGATATGAATATTTCACCTTTTTTTTTCCATATCACGTTTTAAAGTTTGAATGGGCTCAGTGGGTTGTAGTGTTTGCCAACACTAGATATAAAACAAGAGCCAGAGACTGTATCATATTAAGTTTAGTTGTAAATTCATCACTTTCGAGCAGAACGTCTCTCCTCTCTCTCCTCCGTGCTGCTGCCTGCATGACCGCAACTCCCTGTACCAGAGAGAAGTATGAAAGTAAAGAGCACTCACTCTGCAGCAAAATCCAGGGACCTAAACCTCACTGGAAGTACACTGCGCAGCACTGATCAGCAAAAAAAAAAAAACAGACTACTCGACCTGAAGTATTCTCCGTAGATTGAGGCCTTAGTTTCTAAAGTTGTAGAGAGCCAGAGACGACCGGGGTCGAAGGTGAGACGGTGCGGGGTCAATTTACATGTCCATAGATTCAACGAGGCAAAGGTGTAGAGTTTCTTCTAAGGCATTTTAAAGCATGAAGGGATGGTTTTAATTGGCAAAAAACTTCTCAATATGTAATTTTAATTAACAAAGATAATTTTTTAGGGCTTTAATTGCTGCCTGGAAAGCCACTACTGTATGTCTGGGATTCAACAATTCTTCTTTTTTGTATTGTGAATGTGATTTCTTGTTGATATCAAAACAGCTTTTTCTCCTTAAACCTTACCAACCTTGTTTTCTGTTCAAGGGTCACAATTCTCAAGTGCTGAATGTTGTCTAAGATAAAGCAAGATTGAGGGTAATTTTAGAAATTGTGTTACAATTACATAATTCGTCCACCAGAGAGCACTGATAAGATGATTTTTCAACTACACAATGTCCATTTCTGTATTGATCTGGGTCACAATTCATTATAAACAAACCAAAAAATTGGGTGGCACTTAAAAGTATTACGTTTTGATGCCAAGTTCTATCTGGTGGTATTACTTACTTCAGATAAATGGGCTGAAACACTGAGTGCACCAACGTTCACTTAAATCATCTCATTTTTTTACAACCTCACACTTCAACAATCTCTCAGACTAATTTCTAAGATGCTACAATCACATTAAAGTTCAGCATTCAGCGGCTTCAAGGTATTTGGTTCTCATGTCAGTGCCATCGCATTAGACGGCGTTACGTGACACCCTGACTTAAAATCATCTGTATCTCTTCGCTCCATCAGTCTTACTTCCGTTATGCCCGCAGGTCTCCCTCGTCTTCCTGATCAGCGGTCTGATCATCTTGGGCTACTCCTCGTCCATCAGCGGTCAGTGCACTTACCAGGCGGTGGTGAAGGAAGTGTGCGGGCCGGCCATCGGTCAGCTGTGTGAGGTCTGCTTCGTCTTCAACCTCTTCATGATCTCTGTGGCCTTTCTGGTCATAGTGGATGACCAGCTGGAGAAGTGTGAGTTTGAAAATCTGTAGAGTGAAGGCCGTACCACGAAATCCAATTTTTATTTTTTTTTGTCTTTTTTTTGTTAAACATTATCATTTATAGTTATTTTTTTTAAATAATACATTTAACTTCGAACAGACCTCCTTTTGTTTCCTCAAACCTTTGAGCATCTCTGCTGTGTGAGTGCCTGAAATATAGCCCGGACCATGGGGAAAAGGAAACATAATGTGGTCATAAAGAAATATTTCACCAGTTTTCAACCAGCTCTGTATCATAACAGTATGGGAAGTATGTTTAGATGAACTGTGGTAAAGTTTTCTCCACCTAATCAGTGCCTAGATATCCCTCCTGCCCCATGGCGAAACTCCGCCAAATTACGTAATTTACATTATTAGGCGAAGTTTCACTGGCTGTTAGCCTGTTGCTCAAAGTACAGGCTGCACTTCCGCATTTTCGTATTGCTCGCCAACCACCGCTGCCACGTCATTGAATCGTACACAGCTGATTAAGAGGCACACCTGCCCTTCTCTCTGTCTCTCAAACTCAGATTGAAATTTGATATAACGGTAAACTAGGCAGCGCTGATCGAATATAAATTAAGATTATGTCCCTGCCCCTGTAAAGATGTTTTCAGAAACATATTTTACGATACGATACGATACATGATCCCAGTTACACCTAACACAATATTGGGCATACAACGCTCATAACACATATCACTCACCCAGTAATAAAACGCTCCGTTTCACAGTAGTGGCAAGAGTTTTTGAACTGGAAGTGGGCGCCATCCTGCTGTCAGCGTAGCGAAAACAGAGGCTGAAAAAAACGGATATCAAACAGTAAAACTAAGCAGCGCTGATCAAATATAAACCAAGATTCTGTTACTGAGTTGCATATTTCTGTATTTTAGCTTACCATTTAGCTGTAATTCAAGATCCAGCTGGCCGCCATCATTTCACACGGACCGTTTCACATTACGTCAGGTGCATTGCACTCTGGTGTTGTAGTTTTTCTGGGATCATGTGGCACCAATTTCAAAAGTATTTGTGCCTTTTACTGCAGAGACGGCCTGGTTTTATGTGAGGCCTGTCTTTATATAGACACCATACTGGGGTATACAGTATATATCGCTATCAGAAGTCTTTAAGTGGAGTCTGTTTCCTCCTTGAACTTGACTTTGAATCTCTTGGTGTTTATTTTGTTAGTGAACCAGCTCACCTGTTTCTCTCTGAATTAAAAACTGATCGATAACGATCTCTCTCTCCTCTTATGTTAGAGAGGATGAATACTCTGCGACCTTGCCCGGCTCATGTCTCCTCTCAGCTTAAGGGCAGATTTATGTTTGCTGAGTGTAACTTTATAGTTCACATTGTGGTGAAATGGCCTCTAATATTTGGTCTAAAGCATGTTTCTTTTTTTCCTGTCCAATCACAGTTGTATTAGTCTTCATTTTCCTTATCTTTGGGACAGATACAGTTTATTTAATAATTTCTATGCTTCCTTCCTCCAGTAAATGAGTTACGTGCATGTCGTGTGTGTTCTTGTTCACCGTCAGTGTGCGGCTCCTTGTATGAGCTGGTAACTGGTTTGCCGGAGTCCGAGATGCCGTACCACTTCTACACAGACCAGCGCTTCGGCCTGGTGCTGCTCTGCGTCCTCCTCATCCTGCCGCTGTCCATCCCCAAAGAGATCAGCATCCTGAAGTACATCAGGTCAGATGACACACGTGGGAGTGCATGCATACGTAATGTGGCCAGTCACACACATCCAGTAATTTGTCTACTCCGGTTTAGAAATAAGACATACAAACAGTATGTTTATCAGTTTTATCGTTTTGTACTTGAAGTTTTTTTTCATAATAGAATTTTCCCAACTTTTAAATATAGTTTGGTTTGGTATAAATCTTGGTTTTTTTTGTGTTTTATTGGATTTTACAGAAATAGAGAGTTGACACTTCACTGCACAATTATGCCCACTTTCCTTCACCTGCTCAAGCCCACCCTCCACCGCATGGCACGAGTGATTAAAGAACATAATAATAATAATTTAACATTCATGTATAAGGGACAAAGTGAACACAATAAGAAAAAAATATAAATAATGATAAGAAAGAAAGAAAAAGAACTGTTTTCCAAGATTCATTCAGTCATCAGATTTAGTGTTAATGGTCACCGCAGGCTGATTCCTAATCATTGTGATGATCACATAGCCTTTTAAGTTACTCTAAGTTACTCTTCCTAAAAAATCGTCTTCACCATCAGTTTGATACGTTATGAGGAAGCGAGATTTCCACAAAATTTAAATGGAAATTTCAATCTAATGTCCACATATTTAATGTATGTTTACATTACTCTATTTTTAAAATCTGTCTGTATGAGCTTTTCTCCAATGTAATGCGTCAGAATGTCCAAATTACACACAAGATATCTCATGACCTAATAGACAGATGCTTGAAAGTTAGGTGTGATTTGATCACAGATTGACAGAGTAAACAAACGTAAACGGCATCAAAGATGCGTTTTGATCCATTCACTCAAACCTCCCTCCCCCACTTTTTTTTGTCGCTAATTTTCTGGTCACCTTTGACTATTTTACGGACATTTCTTTCCATGTTGCTGATTGCCTTTTTTCCAAGATTTTGAAAGAAATCAAACTAATGTCAGGGTTCAAAGGTGTATAAATGCTTGAGAAAGGCGTCTGAATGCAGCCAAAGAAAACTGCAGTTGACTCGGGTTTCAGAGGGTTGAAATGCGTTTTGTTCATGGTGAGGATGCGAGTCTTTGTGACTGTCACAGTCATGCACGTGAGTGATTGTGGATAGGTGCCGACCCCTGCAGTCAGTTTCCAGTAATCTACTCGTCCATTGCACTTTGACTCAAATGTCTCTGTGTTTGTGTGAACGCGGTGCTTTGTCTCTGTCCTCTCACAGTGTTCTCGGCACTCTGGCTGCAACCTACCTGACCGTTGCCATCATCGTCAAATACCACACCATGTCTTCTGTCATGGTTCACGTCACCCCTCTCTACACTAGTGGGTATGTATGTATGTGCGTGAGTGTGTGTGTGTGTGTGTGTGTGTGTGCAGGGGTGACATATGATGGCATCCAGGGCTCCAAGCAATGCAGTTGCTCCACTGGTCCCAACAGCTTGTAAAGTCAAAATTAGTCTTGAGAGTAAATGTGACGAGTTGAGATCAGGAGTGTGTCCACTGAGTTATCAGTGCTGACTACTTTTCAGTTTTGCATGTCTTTATGTTTTTCATTTTAAAAAGTGTTTTTTTTTTTCATGACATTTAGAGCTACACTCATGCGCTGTTTTACAGGGAGTTGGGTTAAAATATTGAAACCACTCTCAAATATGTCCGTTAAATATGACGCTATGGCCAGGTAGCAGGGGGAAATGGGTAGCTAAAATGCAAATTAACATTTTTACACTTTGGTGTTTTGCATGTATTAGATGATACATAGATCAATATATTGATACAATGATCATTGATTCAATATAATTGAGGTTTTCAATTGTTCCTGTGACAACAGGACGACGTTAGTCTGGAGTCTGGGCCTTCGCAAAGTTAAAGTGACACAATAAATATGGGCTGATACCCCAGAGTGTGTGGCACATAAATCCGTCCATTCCCAGTATTTACTGATATAATGTCATATTGATTGCAGGCCCCTGAATCGAATTGAATAAAATTTGTATTGTGGCAGACTTAGTGGTAACAGAAAATATCATATTGTAGTCCAAAGAATCGATATAATATCGTATTGTGATGAAACTAACGATTGACAACCCAACCCGCCTGTCACTGGTCTTCATGCAGAGCAAAGCTGCAAGTCTGTTGGCTGTAGCTCCATTTTTAGTAAACAGACATGAGAGGGATGCTGATCTTAGTTAATTCATGGCAAAAAAAGCACATTGTGGTATTCCCCAAAATGTCAAACTATTCTTTTAAATTGGTTTTGGTTTTTCATAATGACAACTCACTCCTGTGAATATATGCTTAGCAGTGTGTATTTACTGTTGTCTGCACAGCTGAAGCAAAGTGTTTAATGTGCCTGCAAACCTCAATTTCAATTCAGTTCAATTCAAACAACTTTATTAGTCCCACTAGGGGCAATTAGTAAAGAGCAGCATGTTAAAACTACAAAACAAAAACCCACATAGCAGCATTCACAATATACAACCAGGCGAGTGCACCAGGAGCCAAGATGGTTCACCCAACCACACCATATACAGCTGTATAACACTTACAGGGAATTTAGAAGTCTGACTGCTGAAGGGATAAAAGATTTTGCATGGCGTTTTTTTGCAAGCAGGTGATGCATAACGACGCTCTGATGGCAACAGAGAAAATTCACCTGCAAGGACATGCCCTGTGGAGGCAGGGTACTTAGTGCCTTCTGTAGGATTTGTTGGTTACAGTAGGCAGTAAAGTCTCTCTGTCTCACTCCAATGATTTTCGAACAGATTTTTATAATACTGTTCAGGCTGTTCCTGTCAGGCTCTAAAACCAGCGAATAAAAGAAAAACTTAAAAGACTCAAATAGTTTGGTAGAAATGAAGAAAGAATTGCTGGACCAAAATACTAAACAGTATTAATATATGTGTCTTTTTTTAGGAAAAGTTTTACATTCGAGGTCCTCTTTTCATTGCCATAAATGGACTTTATCACCATAACAAGTTCATATAATGAGGTTGCTTTCAGGAAATATGACTGGTATGCGTCTGATCCATAAATCAGTTTTGAATTCAGGCCACCAGGACAGACAAAGTCGATGAAACTGTCCTGCTCGCTCTTCTCCTTGAACTCCTGTGTCACTGCTAGGACGCTCTGTCTGGCTCACTGACTTGCCTCCGCTGCTCTTGTCAGCCGTGCGCCTCTGATTGACAGATGAACTCTATGGCGAAGCGTCTCTAAATGCCGCGGCATTATGAATGGTGCCCTAATAATAGCTTGTTTCTTCTTCTTCTCGTGGCATTTGTGAACTCCAGAGAAGTGACTCTGATGTCTCCTGTCTGTGTGCAGGATCAGCTCCTGGGCTTCCACCTTTAGCGTCATCCCGACCATCTGCTTCGGTTTCCAAGTGAGTGTGACAACTAAGAGATGTTTTCATGCAAGGCCCTCTGAGACGTGGTTAACACGTGTGTGAACATCACGCTGTGGTACGGCTGGAGGCCACCGAGTGTGCAGCTGTGTGTGGGAAGCTTTATGTATGCATGTTTCAGTTACAGCTGCAGAACTGCAAATACATGCATGTGACTACATTAAAAACTGATTACCCAGCAAGTAATGAAATCTCCAAAACCATCTGACCTTAAAGGGATAGTTCACCCAAATTACAGAAAACAGATTTTTCTTGATCATAAAATCTAACTTGGCAGAGGAAGTGCTACTACATCAGGGTCAACGTCACAGTGACACGATAACTTTTTTGGACCATTATTCAATATCACATCTCAGTAACAGACGGGAAGACATTTGGTTTGGTGACAATAATCTTGGGCGTCCACCTTTAAACTGAGCTGATGTATTGATCATCTGTGTTGCCGTGTTGAATATTGGCAGAAGCATCTACATTTTTAAAATATGTTGCTCCTTTGCAGCAGCATCTGTATTTTAAGCATCTCTGCTATCAAGGCTACATGTGAGCCTGGACCAACTTCGATGTAACGTTAGCGGTTGGCAGAGCTGCACAACCTAATTCTAGTTTTTAAATGTGATGTTTCAGAGCTGTAAACACCACAAACAAAATTCCATTGACTTCCATTATATTTTCTCAGAGGCAGGCTAGAGGTACGCGAGTGTTTCTGAATAGTTCTGTTGCAACTGTAGCAGACATTGAAGTGCTTTTCTCAATAATCTTTAGGACGTGGGCTTTCTCGTGAGAGTGTGTTAAAGTGTAGGAAAGGTCATCAGGCTGGCGCAGCCCGGGGCCGCTGTGCTCCGCAGGATCTCGGCAGAGTTAGCTTTTCATATTTAATAGCAGGGTAGAGCGCAGGAAAAAGATCATTGTGTCAATCCAAAGCACTGCAGACTGATGTGTAACTTCCCAAGTTGCCAAGGTAACCCCTGAGGGATGCTGGCAGGATCTAATAAAAGGAGGTATGAACGGACTGATGCACGTCCTTTCTCTCACACACACACATAGACGCCCTCCCTCAGGGTGACTGATTGCACTGCAAAGGGTTGAAAAGAGAGCTGATGAGATCCTGAGAGCAGTGGAGGAGGCGACGGCAGGAAAAGGGGAAGCGAGATTTAAAAGTGGACGACGGCAGCTGGGATCAAGTGGGGACAAGAGTCTGTATCCTGACCTCGGAGATGATTTAACTCACCCCAATGTGCCACTCGGAGCTCATGGCCTTCATTTAATTCCCCATCTCCTCTCAGTTCATCACAGCAGCAGAGAGATCAGAGATAGTAAGACCTTTGGATCCACACTCTGCACCATGAGCTCTAAACAGATGAGCAAAATACAAGGTTGGGCGTCAGAGAGACACACAATGTGTTTGACCAACAAACTAGTCTCTGTTTCATCTCTCAGCAGATCTGTGTTTAGTCGCGTTAGGAGTTTATTCTAACCAACCACAGCAGCAGTTGACCCCACCTATAACTGCGTTTAATCACCCTGTATGTGTTTTTAAGTGCCACGAGGCGTCCATCGCCATCTACAGCAGCATGGAGAACCAGCGGCTCTCCCACTGGGTCTTCATCTCTGTGGTCTCCATGATCTTCTGTCTCGTCATCTACTCCCTCACAGGTCAGACAAGCTTCTACTTCCCCTCTCTTCTACAACACTTTTACACGATTATATAATTCATCTGATTAGTTTTGGCGCATTTCCAGTGCAGCATGAGAAACAGAGGAAACCTCAGGAGCAGATCAGCTGTTGTGTGTGTGAGGTTTTGATACAGTGAAGTTTATCCCTGAGGTGTGATTGAACCACTTTTCACAGCTATGTGGGTCACATCAAGGGGAAGTGAAAAGCAGGTCGCAGCTTCTGGGTTGTAAAATGATGCTTCAAAGAAGTTATTTCTTCATAAAAGAAAAGGATTTTAGCCCCTCAGAGAAAGGCGGTTTAGGTTGGTGCACTGCTTTGGTGCATATTGAAATATCTCAAAATCTTTTGGATGGATTTAAGTGAATTTTTCCTATGACCTCTGGTGGAAATGTATAGTTATGTCATTATTAATTACATATTTTCACATATACCACACACACTCTCAGCTAAATTAATGACACGTTTTACATCACTGTCACAGGTTGTGTTACGCTGGCTTCATCAAGGACATCTAAAGTTCAGTTTATTGAACAAACATGTTTTCATGGTACCTCCATCAGATAATTTTAGGGATTTTTAGTTAAAAATCAGGAAGAGAGTCTGTTTTTATTGGTGTGTGGAAAAAGAGCCAGCCCCAAATGAGAATTTATATCAATATATATCAACGTGGCATGCTTCAGTGGCTTTGCAAACCAACTCAGGTCATTTATGAAAGATCTTCGTACTTCTTAAGGCTACGCTTCAGAGAAGTTTCATTTTGAGTTAAAAAAGTACAAATCAGGTCGATTTATCGATATTGATAATTATCAGGCTAAAAAGGTAACAGTGTTATTTCAAGTTTAAAAGCTATTTTTCCTCCTGAGTGAAAGAAAAACAGTTGTTTTTTGACAATGGAAACAGAATAAATAGACAAAACAAAAATCTCAACTGATTTTAATACAACAGATGAACTTTGATGACATCGTGAAGTAACGTGGGATCAATTATTGCGGATGAAAGTCTTTCTAAAGCGACTCAGCCAAAAAATAATGTTTATGGACAAAGAGATGTGTGATAGATTTACTCATGTTACCTTTAGTCGCTTTACGTCATATCATTCTTTTGACTGTTTCCTCAGACACATTACCATCAGCATTAGACGAGTCAGCTGTGCAGCGGCTGCAGCTAACATTATCTGGTGATAATAATAAGAGCCCAGCGCTCTTATTAAAAATAAGTTTTATTCCGAATTCAAGGTAACACGCAGTGAATAATTGATAGACAAATGGTCATTTTGTATTGAGTATTCTCTTTAAAGACTGTGCTTGAGAGATATCAGAAGGTTAGCCTTTTCATTGTGAGAATATTGGCATGCTGGTTTTACTATTTAGCTTCCTTTTCTTTCTTTCGCAGGGGTTTATGGGTACCTGACATTTGGAAAGGACGTGAAAGCCGACATTTTGATGTCGTACACCGGCGATGATATTCTGATGGTCATCGCCAGACTGCTGTTTGGAATCTCCATCATCACCATCTATCCCATCATCCTGCTGCTGGGCAGGTCAGGGACACGGCCACAGTGAATTTACTTCATCTCAGTTCAATCTTTTAAAAGGTCTCAATCTTTCTCACTCGAGTTAAATCATCCAAAGTCATCAGAAGTTTCAATATAGTTGTACACAGAACTTTGGGCGTCCTTAAATTCTGTGCCTGGGTTACCTGATGTTTGGCCCAGTGATGAATGAGGTTTTCAAGTAGACTAAAAATTGAAATAGCGCATGAAAGATTTTACCCTCTAGTGTACCAGTGAGCCAAAAGGCTAAAAAAACACTCTGTAAGTGAGGCCAGTAAAACTCTTCCAGCTTACTTATCCTGGATGACATTGACCTAATGCAAGTTTTAGGAAAAATTGCTCCAATGCATCACAATCAACTGGATGTCATGTTTTTGGTTTTATTTAATTTTTCCGTTGTTGAAACTAATACAGTAATGTCAGTGGCAGACAATTGTTTGGTATGACATTTTGTGATTGTAATGTCTAGTAATTCTTAAACTTTGTAATACCCTGAATGCATTTTTATATTTGATAAACAGAGATAATTATATTCAGTAAATGCTTTTTACACCTCTGCACCGGCAACAACCACGTGGTGATATATCTAATTTTTTTAAAACATTTTCCTAATTTTTTACTTTATAAAGGGCTTTGCACATCAAAATTGCATGTCACGTCATTGGCTTATTTACAGAGGATAATGTTTTGGCCACACTGTCTGATCAAAAACACACCTATGTCCTGCACATCAGATCAGTGATCCAGGACCCCCTGCTGAGCTGGCGGCGGAGACGGGACGGTGCCGTGACAGCGGAGTTCGAAAGCCGCAGCCGCTACGTGCTGACGGTCCTGTGGATAATGGTGACACTGCTCATTGCCACATGTGTACCCGACATCAGCAAGGTCATCAGTGTGATCGGAGGGATCAGCGCCTTTTTCATCTTCATCTTCCCAGGTAACACTCGCTGATTGCAGATTCATATTCTCCCAGAATGCGTTGCAACCCTTTAACGCTGCGATGTGTTTGAACAGGACTCTGTTTGGTGTTTGCCATGCAGTCTGAGCCTGTCTCATGTAAAACAAGGTGAGAACAAACTTCATTTAAATGATAATGTATTGTAAACATGCATTTGAGTGATAATCCAAAGAAATACTCAAGAGACGAGGAATGAATGTGGTGAAATAAGCTTGAGTGGGAACCCCTGAAGATGAATAGTTTAATCCTAACAAAAAACTTTTGACTGGCGCTAAACTTTTAGTACATTAGGGTTTTTTTGCAAATAGACATCAGTTTTAGGATGCTGATGTCTTCTTGTCAGTTTTTTTCCGTCCAGTTTCGTTAAAACTGGGCTATTTTTGTAGGCATCTCTATGGGACAGGCTTTTATTTCCTCACAAACTCAATCATACAACAAATACAATCAAATTATTTATTTAACCTTTTAAAACTGGGACAAATTGGCTTCATTTTATTTTTCAATAAACGGGAAGAAGTTAATGAGCAGCAACAGAAGAAATGACCCAGAGGTTAGCAAGAGATCTGTGAAAAGTCCCAAAAAATGACATGAATTCCAAAATTCCAAGCAAAGAAAAACAGTTTAAAAAAAAAAAAAAGGCAGATTAAAACAAAAAACAAGACAAGAACTGACCTAAACAAAAAACGCTTAAAAATGATAATAATTCTGTAAAATTATTTTAAATATAAAATTATGAATATAGTTCACTGGACATTTTTTCCCTAGATTTAAAAAAAATTAGCCTTTTTACATCTACTAATCCTTTTTTTGTGTCTCTCTTTGCTGTGCCAGTAATTCTGTCTTCTGTGGTGCTCATGGTTTCAGTAAAATTAACTAAATGATTGAATCGTAGAGAATCTTACTAAGCTAATCGTGTGTAGCCTATCCATACTGACAAAAGTTTAAACATATTTCATAGTGTATGTGCTAACTAACGTTATCTCCAGCAGGTCGCCAACAACCTGGTTTTAAACATCCAAAGAACTTCTATAAGAGCGTTTAATTGGGAGTAGGCTTTTATTTCAAGATTCATGATACTTTGACACATTCATATCCATATGTAGACATTTATACAGAAATATAGGCAGGACAGAAAAACAAACAAACAAAAAAAAACAGATGTTATATTTCTCTTTGTCACCTGTGCCCTCTCCTCTCCAGAATCATCCTCACAGTGTGGGGGATGGTGACCCTGATCTGTGGAGCTTTCATCTTCGGTCAGAGCACCACCATCGCTGTCATGCAGGTCATCGGAAAGATCTGACTGTTTCCTCGTCCCTCGCTCGTCCAGAGCTTTTCATGAACACTCTTTTCTTTCCTCTAAAGAGCCCATGGTGACTTATGGCCACCATGGGCTTCAAAAATGGACATGAACTCTGGACAATCGAGACGTCCCCCCCAAAACTTGCAACTTCTGGCCTTTTCCCCAGTGGACTAACCTCGGTAAGAATTCCTCTCACCTTCGGTGTCAAGGTATGCCATGGGTTAATTGTTCTTAGTTGAACCATGACGACGAGCTGTCTGCCAGTTGCCACGCTGAGATCACTTCAGGTTCTTCTACAGTTTGATGTGTTTTATTTGATCTACTGTTGTCACATTTATTAATGGATGTTTGTGCTTATCAGCATTAGACCTGCTTGTATTCAGAAAACATTCACACACAGTCTGCAAGATGAAGAGATTTAAACCGATAGCGTGCACGGTGTTATAGGAGGTGATTTTCTTGAACGCTATATTTGGCTTTAATGGTGTGTAGAATATTCGATTTTCAGTAGATATTTAAAAAAAAGCCAGAGCATTGTACCAATATGAAGCTAGAACTTGAAAGCTATTTTCGTGTGTGCATGGTGCAGCAAAGCAGGACGATGTCGATTGTTTGCACAGTCTGCATGTTACCACTAGATCATGTAATCAAGGCCTCGTTGTTGATATTTCCAAGACCAGTTGGTAGACTGAGCTCTCAAAGGTTGCTTGATGGTGCCACAACTGATGGGGAGGGAGGACATTTCGATGTTTCTGTATATTTCGGATTTGAGTGTGTAAATAAGTCATATCTTACATCTTTTTGTATGGAAAAAAAAGAGCTGCATTCTGGTATTTGATAAATACTTAAGGATGTGTAAAGCAGTCACGTTAACAGTGAATATTGAGTTAATGAAAAGGCAAGTGAATAAAATAATTTTTATATGAAACTGTTAAATTTGCATCCGTTTTCTGTTTTAGCATACAGTACAAAAAAAAAAACAGAATAAGGGATATATAGGGTTATAGATGTATGTTAAAGCCTGTCACTCCTGTAATAATAATTTTGTAATAATAATAAAAATAAGGCAAAGTACTGCAAAACCAAGGATTTTAAATACAGAACAAAAACACTGATGTACAAAATATGGTAAATACTTAACATGTACATTGTAGCTGTTTCAGAGTCAGAGAACTGTTATATTTTTGTGCAAAGATGTGCAAACGTGTTTAGCAAGGAATGTGCAAATGTAAAGCAAATATGCAATATACAAAGATAATAGTCCAAGGTGTGTGTCAGTGTAACGCATATAGATTGATAGTGTCTATGGGGGGGTCTATTTCAGCGAGGGCCTTGGCCTTGTTGATGAGGCCCACTGCAGTGAGGAAGAAACTGTTTTTATGCCGTGAAGTTTTGGTCTCGATGGACCGCAGCCTTTTTTCAGAGCGGAGTATAACAAAAGAGTTTCTCTCTTTGGTGGGAGGGCTCTGCCGTGATCTTTCCTGCCCGCCTCAGAGTCCTGGAGTTGTGGAGGTCCTGGGGGGATGTCAGATTGCAGCAATCACCTTCTCAGTGGAGGAGATGATACGCTGCAGTCTGCCTTTGTCTTTTGTGGTGGCAGCAGTGTAACAGATAGTGATGAAGGAGTTGAGGATGGACTCAGTAATGGCAGTGGAGAAATACCTCATCACTGTCTTTGGCAGGTTGAATTTTTCAAATGTCGCGGGGAGAACATCCTCTGCTGTGCTTTTTTTGATTATGGAACAGATGCTAAGCTCCCGATTCAGGTCCTGAGTGATGAAGGAGCCCAGGAAGATGAAAAAGTCCACAACATGAACAGGGAAATCTCACATGGGTGATGGAATGGGTTTGGTTTTTCAAAAAGATACATTTTCTAGGATGCTATACAATAATATTTTCATATGCTAAACTATCACATTTTATGGCATTTTTGATGAATGCTTTATGATTTCTTTTTATGGCATATTTTCTAAGATGCTACACCGTGGCATTTTCCATTTTAAAAAATCAGAAAAAAAAAATTTGACATGTCCAAAAGACAGCTAAAAAACACTAAGTATACCATGTAGAGGCATGTTATGTTATAGAATTTTGAAAAAATATCCAAAAAAAGCCCCAAAACGCATGAAATTGCTTGCTGAAAAACTGAAACAGCAGGGCAAAAATGTCAAAATTTGACATGTCCAAAAAACAGCTGAAAACCACTTAGTATAGCATGTAGAGACATATTATAGTATACAATGTTGAAAGAAAACACAAAAATGGCTTAAAAGCCGATTGAATAGCACGTTGAAAAAACGACCAAAAAAGCAAAGCTATAGTATGGCAAAAATGTCAAAATTTGACATGTCCAAAAAACAGCTGAAAATCACTCAGTAGAGCACGTAGAGCCATGTTATAGTGTACAGTGTAGAAAAAACATCTAAAAATGGCCGAAAAAATGATAAAATCACATGTTGAAAAAAATGGACCGAAGAAGCAAGGCTATAGTATGGCAAAAATGTCAAAATTTGACATGTCCAAAAAACAGCTAAAAACCATTTAGTATAGCACGTAGAGGCATGTTATAAGATATAGTGTAGAAAAAACATACAAAAAGGGCTTAAAAACCGATTAAATAGCACGTTGAAAAATGGACCAAAACAGCAAGGCTATAGTATGGCAAAAATGTCAAAATTTGACATGTCCAAAAAACAGCTGAAAATCACTTAGTAGAGCACGTAGAGCCATGTTATAGTGTACAGTGTAGAAAAAACATCTAAAAATGGCCGAAAAAATGATAAAATCACATGTTGAAAAAATGGACCGAAGAAGCAAGGCTATAGTATGGCAAAAATGTCAAAATTTGACATGTCCAAAAAACAGCTAAAAACCACTGAGTAGAGCTGAAAGAACCATGTTATAGTGTACAGTGTAGGAAAAAACATCCAAACATGTCCCAAAAATCGATAAAATTGCATGTTGAAAAATGGACCGAAGAAGCAAGGCTATAGTATGGCAAAAATGTCAAAATCTGACATGTCCAAAAAACAGCTAAAAAACACTTAGTATAGCACGTAGAAGCATGTTATAAGATATAGTGTTTGAAAAAACACACAAAAAGGGCTTAAAAACCGATTAAATAGCACGTTGAAAAAACGACCAAAACAGCAAGGCTATAGTATGGCAAAAATGTCAAAATTTGACATGTCCAAAAAAACTGCTAAAAACCACTTAGTATAGCACATAAGATGCATGTTATATGATACAGTGTTGTAAAAAAAACATCCAAAAACGGCTTAAAAAACTGATAAAATTGCATGTTGAAAAATGGACCGAAGAAGCAAGGCTATAGTATGGCAAAAATGTCAAAATTTGACATGTCCAAAAAACAGCTAAAAAACACTTAGTATAGCACGTAGTGGCGTGTTATAAGATATAGTGTTGAAAAACCATACAAAAACGGCTTAAAAACTGATTAAATACCACGTTGAAAAAACGACCAAAGAAGCAAGGCTATAGTATGGCAAAAATGTCAAAATTTGACATGTCCAAAAAACTGCTAAAAACCACTTAGTATAGCATGTAGAAGCATGTTATAAGATATAGTGTTGAAAAAACACACAAAAAGGGCTTAAAAACCGATTAAATAGCACGTTGAAAAAAACGACCAAAACAGCAAGGCTATAGTATGGCAAAAATGTCAAAATTTGACATGTCCAAAAAACAGCTAAAAACCACTGAGTAGAGCAGAAAGAACCATGTTATAGTGTACAGTGTAGGAAAAAACATCCAAAATGTCCGAAAAATCGATAAAATTGCATGTTGAAAAATTGACCGAAGAAGCAAGGCTATAGTATGGCAAAAATGTCAAAATTTGACATGTCCAAAAAACTGCTAAAAACCATTTAGTATAGCATGTAGAGGCATGTTATAAGATATATAGTGTTGAAAAAACATACAAAAACGGCTTAAAAACTGATTAAATAGCACGTTGAAAAAACGACCAAAAAAGCAAGGCTATAGTATGGCAAAAATGACAAAATTTGACATGTCCAAAAAACAGCTGAAAACCACTGAGTAGAGCACGTAGAGGCATGTTATAAGATATAGTGTTGAAAAAACGAACAAAAATGGCTTAAAAACGGATTAAATAGCACGTTGAAAAAAACGGCCAAAGAAGCAAGGCTATAGTATGGCAAAAATGTCAAAATTTGACATGTCCAAAAAAACTGCTAAAAACCATTTAGTATAGCACGTAGAGGCATGTTATAAGATATAGTGTTGAAAAACCATACAAAAACGGCTTAAAAACTGATTAAATAGCACGTTG
This sequence comes from Plectropomus leopardus, assembly GCF_008729295.1. NCBI lineage: Eukaryota > Metazoa > Chordata > Actinopteri > Perciformes > Serranidae > Plectropomus > Plectropomus leopardus. The sequence continues at coordinate 30,593,652 of NC_056473.1, forward strand.
AAAAAACAACCAAAAAAGCAAGGCTATAGTATGGCAAAAATGTCAAAATTTGACATGTCCAAAAAACAGCTAAAAACCATTTAGTATAGCACGTAGAGGCATGTTATAAGATATAGTGTAGAAAAAACATCCAAGAACGGCTTAAAAAGTGATTAAATAGCACGTTGAAAAAAACGACCAAAAAAGCAAGGCTATAGTATGGCAAAAATGTCAAAATTTGACATGTCCAAAAAACAGCTGAAAATCACTCAGTAGAGCACGTAGAGCCATGTTATAGTGTACAGTGTAGAAAAAACATCTAAAAATGGCCGAAAAAATGATAAAATCACATGTTGAAAAAAATGGACCGAAGAAGCAAGGCTATAGTATGGCAAAAATGTCAAAATTTGACATGTCCAAAAAACAGCTAAAAACCACTTAGTATAGCATGTAGAAGCATGTTATAAGATATAGTGTTGAAAAAACACACAAAAAAGGCTTAAAAACCGATTAAATAGCACGTTGAAAAATGGACCAAAACAGCAAGGCTATAGTATGGCAAAAATGTCAAAATTTGACATGTCCAAAAAACAGCTGAAAATCACTTAGTAGAGCACGTAGAGCATGTTATAGTGTACAGTGTAGAAAAAACATCTAAAAATGGCCGAAAAAATGATAAAATCACATGTTGAAAAAATGGACCGAAGAAGCAAGGCTATAGTATGGCAAAAATGTCAAAATTTGACATGTCCAAAAAACAGCTAAAAACCACTGAGTAGTAGCTGAAAGAACCATGTTATAGTGTACAGTGTAGTGTTGAAAAAACATCCAAAAATGTCCCAAAAATCGATAAAATTGCATGTTGAAAAATGGACCGAAGAAGCAAGGCTATAGTATGGCAAAAATGTCAAAATTCTGACATGTCCAAAAAACTGCTAAAAAACCACTTAGTATAGCACGTAGAAGCATGTTATAAGATATAGTGTTGAAAAAACACACAAAAAGGGCTTAAAAACCGATTAAATAGCACATGTTGAAAAATGGACCAAAACAGCAAGGCTATAGTATGGCAAAAATGTCAAAATTTGACATGTCCAAAAAACTGCTAAAAACCACTTAGTATAGCACATAGATGCATCTTATATGATATAGTGTTGAAAAACCATCCAAAAACGGCTTAAAAACTGATAAAATTGCATGTTGAAAAAAACGACCGAAGAAGCAAGGCTATAGTATGGCAAAAATGTCAAAATTTGACATGTCCAAAAAACTGCTAAAAACCATTTAGTATAGCATGTAGAGGCATGTTATAAGATATAGTGTTGAAAAAACATACAAAAACGGCTTAAAAACTGATTAAATAGCACGTTGAAAAAACGACCAAAAAAGCAAGGCTATAGTATGGCAAAAATGTCAAAATTTGACATGTCCAAAAAACAGCTGAAAAACCACTGAGTATAGCACGTAGAGGCATGTTATAAGATATAGTGTTGAAAAAAACGATACAAAAACGGCTTAAAAACGGATTAAATAGCACGTTGAAAAAAACGGCCAAAGAAGCAAGGCTATAGTATGGCAAAAAATGTCAAAATTTGACATGTCCAAAAAACTGCTAAAAACCACTTAGTATAGCACGTAGAGGCATGTTATAAGATATAGTGTTGAAAAAACCATACAAAAACGGCTTAAAAACTGATTAAATAGCACGTTGAAAAAACAACCAAAAAAGCAAGGCTATAGTATGGCAAAAATGTCAAAATTTGACATGTCCAAAAAACTGCTAAAAACCATTTAGTATAGCACGTAGAGGCATGTTATAAGATATAGTGTAGAAAAAACATCCAAGAACGGCTTAAAAAAGTGATTAAATAGCACGTTGAAAAAACGACCAAAAAAGCAAGGCTATAGTATGGCAAAAATGTCAAAATTTGACATGTCCAAAAAACAGCTAAAAACCACTTAGTATAGCACATAGATGCATCTTATATGATATAGTGTTGAAAAAACATACAAAAAAACGGCTTAAAAACTGATAAAAATAGCACGTTGAAAAAACGACCAAAAGCAAGGCTATAGTATGGCAAAAATGTCAAAATTTGACATGTCCAAAAAACTGCTAAAAACCACTTAGTATAGCACGTAGTGGCGTGTTATAAGATATAGTGTTGAAAAACCATACAAAAACGGCTTAAAAACTGATTAAAATACCACGTTGAAAAAACGACCAAAGAAGCAAGGCTATAGTATGGCAAAAATGTCAAAATTTGACATGTCCAAAAAACTGCTAAAAACCACTTAGTATAGCATGTAGAAGCATGTTATAAGATATATAGTGTTGAAAAAAACACACAAAAAGGGCTTAAAAACCGATTAAATAGCACGTTGAAAAAACGACCAAAACAGCAAGGCTATAGTATGGCAAAAATGTCAAAATTTGACATGTCCAAAAAACAGCTAAAAACCACTGAGTAGAGCAGAAAGAACCATGTTATAGTTTACAGTGTAGGAAAAAACATCCAAAAAACATGTCCCAAAAATCGATAAAATTGCATGTTGAAAAATGGACCAAAGAAGCAAGGCTATAGTATGGCAAAAATGTCAAAAATTTGACATGTCCAAAAAACAGCTAAAAACCACTTAGTATAGCACGTAGAAGCATGTTATAAAGATATAGTGTTGAAAAACCATACAAAAACGGCTTAAAAAAACTGATAAAATACCACGTTGAAAAAACGACCAAAGAAGCAAGGCTATAGTATGGCAAAAATGTCAAAATTTGACATGTCCAAAAAACTGCTAAAAACCACTTAGTATAGCACATAGATGCATCTTATATGATATAGTGTTGAAAAAACCATCCAAAAACGGCTTAAAAACTGATAAAATTGCATGTTGAAAAAAATGGACCAAAGAAGCAAGGCTATAGTATGGCAAAAATGTCAAAATCTGACATGTCCAAAAAACAGCTAAAAAACACTTAGTATAGCACGTAGAGGCATGTTATAAGATATAGTGTTGAAAAACCATCCAAAAACGGCCAAAAACTGATTAAAATACACGTTGAAAAAAACGACCAAAGAAGCAAGGCTATAGTATGGCAAAAATGTCAAAATTTGACATGTCCAAAAAACTGCTAAAAACCACTTAGTATAGCACGTAGATGCATCTTTATATGATATAGTGTTGAAAAAACATACAAAAACGGCTTAAAAACTGATTAAAATAGCATGTTGAAAAAAACGACCAAAAAGCAAGGCTATAGTATGGCAAAAATGTCAAAATTTGACATGTCCAAAAAACAGCTAAAAACCACTGAGTAGAGCAGAAAGAACCATGTTATAGTGTACACATGTAGGAAAAAACATCCAAAAATGTCCCAAAAATCGATAAAATTGCATGTTGAAAAATTGACCGAAGAAGCAAGGCTATAGTATGGCAAAAATGTCAAAATTTGACATGTCCAAAAAACAGCTAAAAAATTTAGTATAGCACGTAGAGGCATGTTATAAGATATAGTGTTGAAAAAACATACAAAAAACGACTTAAAAACTGATTAAAATAGCACGTTGAAAAAACGACCAAAGAAGCAAGGCTATAGTATGGCAAAAATGTCAAAATTTGACATGTCCAAAAAACTGCTAAAAACCATTTAGTATAGCACGTAGAGGCATGTTATAAGATATAGTGTAGAAAAAAAACATCCAAAAACGGCTTAAAAACTTGATTAAAATAGCACGTTGAAAAAAACGACCAAAAAAGCAAGGCTATAGTATGGCAAAAATGTCAAAATTTGACATGTCCAAAAAACAGCTAAAAAACCACTTAGTATAGCACGTAGAGGCGTGTTATAAGATATAGTGTTGAAAAAACCATACAAAAAACGGCTTAAAAACTGATTAAAATACCATGTTGAAAAAAACGACCAAAGAAGCAAGGCTATAGTATGGCAAAAATGTCAAAATTTGACATGTCCAAAAAACAGCTAAAAACCACTTAGTATAGCACATAGATGCATCTTATATGATATAGTGTTGAAAAACCATATCAAAAACGGCTTAAAAAGTGATTAAATAGCACGTTGAAAAAACGACCAAAAAAGCAAGGCTATAGTATGGCAAAAATGTCAAAATTTGACATGTCCAAAAAACAGCTAAAAACCACTGAGTAGAGCAGAAAGAACCATGTTATAGTTTACAGTGTTGAAAAAAAACATCCAAAAATGTCCCCAAAAATCGATAAAATTGCATGTTGAAAAAATGGACCAAAGAAGCAAGGCTATAGTATGGCAAAAATGTCAAAATTTGACATGTCCAAAAAACAGCTAAAAACCACTTAGTATAGCACGTAGAAGCATGTTATAAGATATAGTGTTGAAAAACCATACAAAAACGGCTTAAAAACTGATAAAATACCACGTTGAAAAAAAAATGACCAAAGAAGCAAGGCTATAGTATGGCAAAAATGTCAAAATTTGACATGTCCAAAAAACTGCTAAAAACCACTTAGTATAGCACATAGATGCATCTTATATGATAGTGTTTGAAAAACATCCAAAAATGGCTTAAAAACTGATAAAATAGCATGTTGAAAAAAATGACCAAAGAAGCAAGGCTATAGTATGGCAAAAATGTCAAAATTGACATGTCCAAAAAACAGCTAAAAACACTTAGTATAGCAGTAGAGGCGTGTTATAAGATATAGTGTTGAAAAAACCATCCAAACAAAAAGGCCTTAAAAACTGATTAAAAAATACATGTTGAAAAAAACGACCAAAGAAGCAAGGCTATAGTATGGCAAAAATGTCAAAATTTGACATGTCCAAAAAACAGCTAAAAACCACTTAGTATAGCACGTAGAAGCATGTTATAAGATATAGTGTTGAAAAAAACCATACAAAAACGGCTTAAAAAAACCCATAAAATACATGTTGAAAAAACGACCAAAGAAGCAAGGCTATAGTATGGCAAAAATGTCAAAATTTGACATGTCCAAAAAACTGCTAAAAACCACTTAGTATAGCACATAGATGCATCTTATATGATATAGTGTTGAAAAAACATCAAAAAATGGCTTAAAAACTGATAAAATTGCATGTTGAAAAAATGACCGAAGAAGCAAGGCTATAGTATGGCAAAAATGTCAAAATCTGACATGTCCAAAAAACAGCTAAAAAACACTTAGTATAGCACGTAGAGGCATGTTATAAGATATAGTGTTGAAAAACCATACAAAAACGGCTTAAAAACTGATTAAAATACCATGTTGAAAAAAAATGACCAAAGAAGCAAGGCTATAGTATGGCAAAAATGTCAAAATTTGACATGTCCAAAAAACTGCTAAAAACCACTTAGTATAGCACATAGATGCATCTTATATGATATAGTGTTGAAAAAAACCATACAAAAACGGCTTAAAAAGTGATTAAATAGCATGTTGAAAAAACGACCAAAAAGCAAGGCTATAGTATGGCAAAAATGTCAAAATTTGACATGTCCAAAAAACAGCTAAAAACCACTTAGTATAGCAGAAAGAACCATGTTATAGTGTACAGTGTAGGAAAAAACATCCAAAAATGTCCCAAAAAAATCGATAAAATTGCATGTTGAAAAATGACCAAAGAAGCAAGGCTATAGTATGGCAAAAATGTCAAAATTTGACATGTCCAAAAAACAGCTAAAAAAACATTTAGTATAGCACGTAGAGGCATGTTATAAGATATAGTGTTGAAAAAAAACATACAAAAACGACTTAAAAACTGATTAAAATAGCACGTTGAAAAAAATGACCAAAGAAGCAAGGCTATAGTATGGCAAAAATGTCAAAATTTGACATGTCCAAAAAACTGCTAAAAACCATTAGTATAACGTAGAGGCATGTTATAAGATATAGTGTAGAAAAAACATCCAAAAACGGCTTAAAAAACCATTAAATAGCATGTTGAAAAAACGACCAAAAAAGCAAGGCTATAGTATGGCAAAAATGTCAAAATTTGACATGTCCAAAAAAACAGCTAAAAACCACTTAGTATAGCACGTAGAGGCATGTTATAAGATATAGTGTTGAAAAACCATACAAAAAACGGCTTAAAAAAAACTGATTAAAATAGCATGTTGAAAAAAATGACCAAAGAAGCAAGGCTATAGTATGGCAAAAATGTCAAAATTTGACATGTCCAAAAAACTGCTAAAAACCACTTAGTATAGCACATAGATGCATGTTATATGATATAGTGTTGAAAAAAACATACATACAAAAACGGCTTAAAAACTGATTAAATAGCATGTTGAAAAAACGACCAAAAAAGCAAGGCTATAGTATGGCAAAAATGTCAAAATTTGACATGTCCAAAAAACAGCTAAAAACCACTGAGTAGAGCACAAAAAGGCATGTTATAGTTACAGTGTAGAAAAAACATCCAAAAACGGCCCCAAAAAATCGATAAAAATTGCATGTTGAAAAAATGGACCAAAGAAGCAAGGCTATAGTATGGCAAAAATGTCAAAATTTGACATGTCCAAAAAACAGCTAAAAACCACTTAGTATAGCACACGTAGAGGCATGTTATAGTATATAGTGTTGAAAAAAACAAAAAACGGCTTAAAAACTGATAAAATACATGTTGAAAAAAACGACCAAAGAAGCAAGGCTATAGTATGGCAAAAATGTCAAAATTTGACATGTCCAAAAAACTGCTAAAAACCACTTAGTATAGCACATAGAATAGCATGTTATATGATATAGTGTTGAAAAAACATCCAAAAACGGCCCAAAAAAACCCATAAAATAGCATGTTGAAAAAATGACCAAAAAGCAAGGCTATAGTATGGCAAAAATGTCAAAATTTGACATGTCCAAAAAACAGCTAAAAACACTTAGTATAGCACGTAGAGGCATGTTATAAGTGTATAGTAGTTGAAAAAACATCCAAAAACGGCTTAAAAACCATTAAAATACATGTTGAAAAAAATGACCAAAGAAGCAAGGCTATAGTATGGCAAAAATGTCAAAATTTGACATGTCCAAAAAACTGCTAAAAACCACTTAGTATAGCACGTAGAGCATGTTATAAGATATAGTGTTGAAAAAACATCCAAAAAACGGCTTAAAAACTGATTAAATAGCACATGTTGAAAAAAATGACCAAAAAAGCAAGGCTATAGTATGGCAAAAATGTCAAAATTTGACATGTCCAAAAAACACTGCTAAAAACCACTTAGTATAGCACATAGATGCATGTTATATGATATAGTGTTGAAAAAACATCCAAAAACGGCTTAAAAACTGATAAAATAAAATGTTGAAAAAATGACCAAAGAAGCAAGGCTATAGTATGGCAAAAATGTCAAAATTTGACATGTCCAAAAAACAGCTAAAAAACACTTAGTATAGCACGTAGAGGCATGTTATAAGATATAGTGTTGAAAAAACATACAAAAACGGCTTAAAAAACTGATTAAAATAGCATGTTGAAAAAACGACCAAAGAAGCAAGGCTATAGTATGGCAAAAATGTCAAAATTTGACATGTCCAAAAAACTGCTAAAAACCACTTAGTATAGCACGTAGAGGCATGTTATAAGTATAGTGTTGAAAAAAACCATCCAAAAACGGCTAAAAACCAAAATTAAAATAGCATGTTGAAAAAACGACCAAAAAAGCAAGGCTATAGTATGGCAAAAATGTCAAAATTTGACATGTCCAAAAAAACAGCTAAAAACCACTTAGTATAGCACGTAGAGGCATGTTATAGTGTACAGTGTAGAAAAAACATCCAAAAATGGCCAAAAAATGATTAAAATAGCATGTTGAAAAAATGACCAAAGAAGCAAGGCTATAGTATGGCAAAAATGTCAAAATTTGACATGTCCAAAAACTGCTAAAAACCACTTAGTATAGCACGTAGAGGCATGTTATAAGATATAGTGTTGAAAAAACATACAAAAACGACTTAAAAACTGATTAAATAGCATGTTGAAAAAATGACCAAAGAAGCAAGGCTATAGTATGGCAAAAATGTCAAAATTTGACATGTCCAAAAAACTGCTAAAAACCACTTAGTATAGCACGTAGAGGCATGTGTTATAGTATATAGTGTTGAAAAAACATCCAAAAACGGCTTAAAAATGATTAAATAGCATGTTGAAAAAACGACCAAAAAGCAAGGCTATAGTATGGCAAAAATGTCAAAATTTGACATGTCCAAAAAACAGCTAAAAACCACTTAGTATAGCACGTAGAGGCATGTTATAAGATACAGTGTTGAAAAAACATACAAAAAATGGCCAAAAACTGATTAAATAGCACGTGTTGAAAAAACGACCAAAAAAGCAAGGCTATAGTATGGCAAAAATGTCAAAATTTGACATGTCCAAAAAACAGCTAAAAACCACTTAGTATAGCACGTAGAGGCATGTTATAAGATATAGTGTTGAAAAAAAACATCCAAAAACGGCTTAAAAACTGATTAAATAGCACGTTGAAAAAAATGACCAAAAAAGCAAGGCTATAGTATGGCAAAAATGTCAAAATTTGACATGTCCAAAAAACAGCTAAAAAAACACTTAGTATAGCACGTAGAGGCATGTTATATAAGATATAGTGTTGAAAAAACATACAAAAACGGCTTAAAAACTGATTAAAATAGCATGTTGAAAAAACGACCAAAAAGCAAGGCTATAGTATGGCAAAAATGTCAAAATTTGACATGTCCAAAAAACTGCTAAAAACCACTTAGTATAGCACATAGATGCATGTTATATGATATAGTGTTGAAAAAACATCAAAAACGGCTTAAAAACTGATTAAATAGCATGTTGAAAAAAAAAATCGACCAAAAAGCAAGGCTATAGTATGGCAAAATGTCAAAATTTGACATGTCCAAAAAACAGCTAAAAACCACTGAGTAGAGCACGTAGAGGCATGTTATAGTGTATACAGTGTTGAAAAAACATCCAAAAACGGCCCAAAAAACCCATAAAATAGCATGTTGAAAAAAATGACCAAAAAGAAGCAAGGCTATAGTATGGCAAAAATGTCAAAATTTGACATGTCCAAAAAACTGCTAAAAACCATTTAGTATAGCACGTAGAGGCATGTTATAAGATATAGTGTTGAAAAAACATCCAAAAACGGCCAAAAACTGATTAAATAGCATGTTGAAAAAATGACCAAAGAAGCAAGGCTATAGTATGGCAAAAATGTCAAAATTTGACATGTCCAAAAAACAGCTAAAAACCATTTAGTATAGCACGTAGAGGCATGTTATAAGATATAGTGTTGAAAAAACATCCAAAAACGGCTTAAAAAGTGATTAAATAGCATGTTGAAAAAATGACCAAAAAAGCAAGGCTATAGTATGGCAAAAATGTCAAAATTTGACATGTCCAAAAAACAGCTAAAAACCACTTAGTATAGCACGTAGAGGCATGTTTATAAGTATATAGTGTTGAAAAAAAACATACAAAAACGGCTTAAAAACCCATTAAAATAGCATGTTGAAAAAATGACCAAAAAAGCAAGGCTATAGTATGGCAAAAAATGTCAAAATTTGACATGTCCAAAAAACAGCTAAAAACCACTTAGTATAGCACGTAGATGCATGTTATATGATATAGTGTTGAAAAAACATACAAAAACGGCTTAAAAACTGATTAAATAGCATGTTGAAAAAACGACCAAAAAAGCAAGGCTATAGTATGGCAAAAATGTCAAAATTTGACATGTCCAAAAAACAGCTAAAAACCACTTAGTATAGCACGTAGAGGCATGTTATAAGATATAGTGTTGAAAAAACAACAAAAACGGCTTAAAAACTGATTAAATAGCATGTTTGAAAAAAACGACCAAAGAAGCAAGGCTATAGTATGGCAAAAATGTCAAAATTTGACATGTCCAAAAAACAGCTAAAAACCACTGAGTAGTAGCAGAAAGAACCATGTTATAGTAGTGTACAGTGTAGTGTTGAAAAAAACATCCAAAAACAGTCCCAAAAATCCATAAAATTGCATGTTGAAAAAAATGACCGAAGAAGCAAGGCTATAGTATGGCAAAAATGTCAAAATTTGACATGTCCAAAAAACAGCTAAAAACCACTTAGTATAGCACGTAGAGGCATGTTATAAGATATAGTTGAAAAAAACATACAAAAAAACGGCTTAAAAAAACTGATAAAATAACATGTTGAAAAAAATGACCAAAAAGCAAGGCTATAGTATGGCAAAAATGTCAAAATTTGACATGTCCAAAAAACAGCTAAAAACCACTTAGTATAGCACGTAGAGCATGTTATATGATACAGTTTGAAAAAACATACAAAAACGGCTAAAAAACCCATTAAAAATAGCATGTTGAAAAAATGACCAAAAAGCAAGGCTATAGTATGGCAAAAATGTCAAAATTGACATGTCCAAAAAACTGCTAAAAACCACTTAGTATAGCACGTAGAGGCATGTTATAGTATAGTGTTGAAAAAACATCCAAAAACGGCTTAAAAACTGATAAAAAATTGCATGTTGAAAAAAAACGACCAAAAAGCAAGGCTATAGTATGGCAAAAATGTCAAAATTTGACATGTCCAAAAAACAGCTAAAAACCACTTAGTATAGCACGTAGAGGCATGTTATATTATATAGTGTTGAAAAAACATACAAAAACGGCTTAAAAAAACTGATTAAAATAGCATGTTGAAAAAAAACGACCAAAAAGCAAGGCTATAGTATGGCAAAAATGTCAAAATTTGACATGTCCAAAAAACTGCTAAAAACCACTTAGTATAGCACGTAGAGGCATGTTATAAGATATAGTGTTGAAAAAACATCCAAAAACGGCTTAAAAACTGATTAAATAGCATGTTGAAAAAAATGACCAAAAAAGCAAGGCTATAGTATGGCAAAAATGTCAAAATTTGACATGTCCAAAAAACAGCTAAAAACCACTTAGTATAGCACGTAGAGGCATGTTATAGTTTACAGTGTTGAAAAAACATCCAAAAATGGCCCAAAAAAACTGATAAAATAGCATGTTGAAAAAATGACCAAAAAAGCAAGGCTATAGTATGGCAAAAATGTCAAAATTTGACATGTCCAAAAAACAGCTAAAAACACTTAGTATAGCACGTAGAGGCATGTTATAAGATATAGTGTTGAAAAAACATCCAAAAACGGCTTAAAAAAACTGATAAAATACATGTTGAAAAAAAATGACCAAAGAAGCAAGGCTATAGTATGGCAAAAATGTCAAAATTTGACATGTCCAAAAAACTGCTAAAAACACTTAGTATAGCACGTAGAGCATGTTATAAGATATAGTGTTGAAAAAACATCCAAAAACGGCTTAAAAACTGATAAAATAGCATGTTGAAAAAAATGACCAAAAAGCAAGGCTATAGTATGGCAAAAATGTCAAAATTTGACATGTCCAAAAAACAGCTAAAAACACATTAGTATAGCACGTAGAGGCATGTTATAGATATACAGTGTTGAAAAAACATCCAAAAACGGCCCTAAAAACTGATTAAAATAGCACGTTGAAAAAAATGACCAAAAGAAGCAAGGCTATAGTATGGCAAAAATGTCAAAATTTGACATGTCCAAAAAACAGCTAAAAACCACTTAGTATAGCACGTAGAGCATGTTATATGATATAGTGTTGAAAAAACATCCAAAAAACGGCTTAAAAACCCATTAAATAGCATGTTGAAAAAAATGACGACCAAAAAAGCAAGGCTATAGTATGGCAAAAATGTCAAAATTTGACATGTCCAAAAAACAGCTAAAAACCACTTAGTATAGCACGTAGAGCATGTTATAAACATAGTAGTGTAAAAAAAACATCCAAAAACGGCCAAAACTGATAAAATAGCATGTTGAAAAAAATGACCAAAAAAGCAAGGCTATAGTATGGCAAAAATGTCAAAATTTGACATGTCCAAAAAACAGCTAAAAACCATTTAGTATAGCACGTAGAGGCATGTTATAGTATACAGTGTTGAAAAACATCAAAAAACGGCTTAAAAACTGATTAAAATAGCACATTGAAAAAAATGACCAAAAAGCAAGGCTATAGTATGGCAAAAATGTCAAAATTTGACATGTCCAAAAAACAGCTAAAAACACATTTAGTATAGCACGTAGAGGCATGTTATAAAGATATAGTGTTGAAAAAAACATCATCCAAAAATGCCAAAAAACCCATTAAAATAGCATGTTGAAAAAAATGACCAAAAAAGCAAGGCTATAGTATGGCAAAAATGTCAAAATTTGACATGTCCAAAAAACAGCTAAAAACCACTTAGTATAGCACGTAGAGGCATGTTATAAGATATAGTGTTGAAAAACATCCAAAAACGGCTTAAAAACTGATAAAAATTGCATGTTGAAAAAATGACCCGAAGAAGCAAGGCTATAGTATGGCAAAAATGTCAAAATTTGACATGTCCAAAAAACAGCTAAAAACCATTTAGTATAGCACGTAGAGGCATGTTATAAGATATAGTGTTGAAAAAATACCAAAAACGGCTTAAAAAACTGATTAAATAGCACATGTTGAAAAAAAACGACCAAAAAAGCAAGGCTATAGTATGGCAAAAAATGTCAAAATTTGACATGTCCAAAAAACTGCTAAAAAACACTTAGTATAGCACGTAGATGCATGTTATATGTATATAGTGTTGAAAAAAACATCAAAAAACGGCTTAAAAACCCATTAAATAGCATGTTGAAAAAAACGACCAAAAAAGCAAGGCTATAGTATGGCAAAAATGTCAAAATTTGACATGTCCAAAAAAAGCTAAAAACCACTGAGTATAGCACGTAAATAGGCATGTTATAGTGTACAGTGTAGGAAAAAACATCCAAAAACGGTCCCAAAACCCATAAAATAATGCATGTTGAAAAAAATGACCAAAAAGCAAGGCTATAGTATGGCAAAAATGTCAAAATTTGACATGTCCAAAAAACAGCTAAAAAACCATTAGTATAGCACGTAGAGGCATGTTATAAGATATAGTGTTGAAAAAACATACAAAAAAGGCTTAAAAAAAAAAACCCCATTAAATAGCATTTGAAAAAAATGACCAAAAAAGCAAGGCTATAGTATGGCAAAAATGTCAAAATTTGACATGTCCAAAAAACTGCTAAAAACACTTAGTATAGCACGTAGAGGCATGTTATTAAGATATAGTGTTGAAAAAACATCCAAAAACGGCCAAAAAACCATAAAATAGCATGTTGAAAAAAATGACCAAAGAAGCAAGGCTATAGTATGGCAAAAATGTCAAAATTTGACATGTCCAAAAAACAGCTAAAAACCATTTTAGTATAGCACGTAGAGGCATGTTATAAGATATAGTGTTGAAAAAAAACATCAAAAACGGCTTAAAAACTGATTAAATAGCACATTGAAAAAACGACCAAAAAAGCAAGGCTATAGTATGGCAAAAATGTCAAAATTTGACATGTCCAAAAAACAGCTAAAAACCACTTAGTATAGCACGTAGAGAGCATGTTATATGATATAGTGTTGAAAAAAACATCCAAAAACGGCTTAAAAACTGATAAAATAGCATGTTGAAAAAACGACCAAAAAAGCAAGGCTATAGTATGGCAAAAATGTCAAAATTTGACATGTCCAAAAAAACAGCTAAAAACCACTTAGTATAGCACGTAGAGGCATGTTATTATATAGTGTTGAAAAAAAACATCCAAAACGGCTTAAAAAATCATAAAATAGCATGTTGAAAAAAATGACCAAAAAAGCAAGGCTATAGTATGGCAAAATTTTCAAAATTTGACCACCAAGTAGAGCATATACAGGCATGTTATAGTAAACAGTGATGAGAAAATACAAAAACAGTCCAAAAACCAACAACATAAGATGAGGTAAAACTTTATTGAAAAACAGGGGAAATTCACTTGTACAAAAACTAAAACAAAATTAGAACATATACAAACATAAGAAAATACAAAACAAAAATGTTAAGTACAGGAGTATTTACAGTATATTCACTTTTCAGCAAGTTTCTACAGTGCGATACACATTGTGGAATAAAATTGCATAGAGATCCAAAAAACAACGCTGAAAAACATACAGTATTGCACAAGGCATGTTGAAAAATGAGTTTTACAGCAGACATAACAAGGCTATAATTGTGCTGTTAAAAAGTCTGAATGATGGGATAAAGGACCTGCAAAAACAACTCTTGCACTGTGGTGCAGCAGACATGCTGCTGGATGAAAAAACATGTTGGATAAAATAGCATTTGAAAAAAAGAAGTAAAAGAAGCAAGGCTATAGTATGGCAAAAATGTCAAAATTTGACATGTCCAAAAAACAGCTGAAAACCACTTAGTAGAGCACAAAGAACCATGTTATAGTGTACAGTGTAGAAAAAACATCTAAAAACGGCCGAAAAAATGATAAAATCACATGTTGAAAAAATGACCGAAGAAGCAAGGCTATAGTATGGCAAAAATGTCAAAATTTGACATGTCCAAAAAACAGCTAAAAACCACTTAGTAGAGCAGAAAGAGGCATGTTATAGTGTACAGTGTAGAAAAAACATCCAAAAAATGGCCCGAAAAAATCGATAAAATAGCATGTTGAAAAAAATGACCGAAAGAAGCAAGGCTATAGTATGGCAAAAATGTCAAAATTTGACATGTCCAAAAAACTGCTAAAAACCATTAGTATAGCACGTAGAGGCATGTTATAAGATATAGTGTTGAAAAAACATACAAAAACGGCTTAAAAAACTGATTAAAATAGCATGTTGAAAAAACGACCAAAAAAGCAAGGCTATAGTATGGCAAAAATGTCAAAATTTGACATGTCCAAAAAACAGCTAAAAACCACTTAGTAGCACGTAGAGGCATGTTATATAATATAGTGTTGAAAAAACATCCAAAAACGGCCAAAAAATAAAATAGCATGTTGAAAAAAATGACCAAAAAGCAAGGCTATAGTATGGCAAAAATGTCAAAATTTGACATGTCCCAAAAAACAGCTAAAAACCACTTAGTAGTAGCACAAGAGGCATGTTATATGTATACAGTGTTGAAAAAAACATCCAAAAACGGCCAAAAAACCCATAAAATAGCATGTTGAAAAAATGACCAAGAAGCAAGGCTATAGTATGGCAAAAATGTCAAAATTTGACATGTCCAAAAAACAGCTAAAAACCACTTAGTATAGCACGTAGAGGCATGTTATATGTATGCAGTGTTGAAAAAACACATCAAAAAGGGCTTAAAAAACCCATAAAATAGCATGTTGAAAAAAAATGACCAAAACAGCAAGGCTATAGTATGGCAAAAATGTCAAAATTTGACATGTCCAAAAAACAGCTAAAAACCACTTAGTGGAGCACATAGAACCATGTTATAGTACAGTGTTGAAAAAAAACATCTAAAAATGGCCCAAAAACCCATAAAATAACATGTTGAAAAAATGGACCGAAGAAGCAAGGCTATAGTATGGCAAAAATGTCAAATTTTGACATGTCCAAAAAACTGCTAAAAACCATTAGTAGAGCACGTAGAGGCATTTTATAAGATATAGTATTGAAAAAACAAAAAAAATGGCTTAAAAACCAATTTAAATAGCATGTTAAAAAAAACGACCAAAAAGCAAGGCTATAGTATGGCAAAAATGTCAAAATTTGACATGTCCAAAAAAACTGCTAAAAACTACTTAGTATAACACGTAGAGGCATGTTATAAGATATAGTGTTGAAAAAACATACAAAAACGGCTTAAAAAACCGATTAAATAGCATGTTGAAAAAAACGACCAAAAAGCAAGGCTATAGTATGGCAAAAATGTCAAAATTTGACATGTCCAAAAAACAGCTAAAAACACTTAGTGGAGCACGTAGAGCCATGTTATAGTGTACAGTGTTGAAAAAAATGTCAAAAATGGCAAAAAAAAGATAAAAATACATGTTGAAAAAATGGACCAAAGAAGCAAGGCTATAGTATGGCAAAAATGTCAAAATTTGACATGTCCAAAAAAACTGCTAAAAACCACTTAGTATAGCACGTAGAGGCATGTTATAAGTATACAGTGTTGAAAAAACATCCAAAAAATGGCTTAAAAACCCCAAAAATAGCATGTTGAAAAAATGGACCAAAAAAGCAAGGCTATAGTATGGCAAAAATGTCAAAATTTGACATGTCCAAAAAACAGCTAAAAACCATTTAGTATAGCACGTAGAGGCATGTTTTATAAGATATAGTATTGAAAAAAACAAACATCAAAAAACGGCTTAAAAACCCATTAAAATAGCATGTTGAAAAAACGACCAAAAAGCAAGGCTATAGTATGGCAAAAATGTCAAAATTTGACATGTCCAAAAAAACTGCTAAAAACTACTTAGTAGTATAGCACGTAGAGGCATGTTATAAGATATAGTGTTGAAAAAACATACAAAAACGGCTTAAAAACCGATTAAATAGCATGTTGAAAAAAACGACCAAAAAAGCAAGGCTATAGTATGGCAAAAATGTCAAAATTTGACATGTCCAAAAAACAGCTAAAAAACCACTTAGTGGAGCACGTAGAGCCATGTTATAGTGTACAGTGTTTAAAAAACATCTAAAAATGGCAAAAAAAGAGGATAAAATACATGTTGAAAAAAATGGACCGAAGAAGCAAGGCTATAGTATGGCAAAAATGTCAAAATTTGACATGTCCAAAAAACTGCTAAAAACCATTTAGTATAGCACGTAGAGAGGCATTTTATAAGATATAGTATTGAAAAAACAAACAAAAATGGCTTAAAAACCATAAAATAGCATGTTGAAAAAAACGACCAAAAAAGCAAGGCTATAGTATGGCAAAAATGTCAAAATTTGACATGTCCAAAAAACACTGCTAAAAACCATTTAGTATAGCACGTAGAGGCATGTTATAAGATATAGTGTTGAAAAAAACATCAAAAACGGGCTTAAAAAAACGATTAAATAGCATGTTGAAAAAAACGACCAAAAAAGCAAGGCTATAGTATGGCAAAAATGTCAAAATTTGACATGTCCAAAAAAAACTGCTAAAAACCACTTAGTATAGCACACGTAGAGGCATGTTATAAGATATAGTGTTGAAAAAACATACAAAAACGGCTTAAAAACCGATAAAATAACATGTTGAAAAAAACGACCAAAAAAGCAAGGCTATAGTATGGCAAAAATGTCAAAATTTGACATGTCCAAAAAACAGCTAAAAACCATTTAGTATAGCACGTAGAGGCATTTTATAAGATATAAGTATTGAAAAAACAAACAAAAATGGCTTAAAAAAACCGATTAAATAGCACGTTGAAAAAAACGACCAAAAAAGCAAGGCTATAGTATGGCAAAAATGTCAAAATTTGACATGTCCAAAAAAAACTGCTAAAAACCACTTAGTATAGCACGTAGAGGCATGTTATAAAATATAGCGTTGAAAAAACAAACAAAAATGGCTTAAAAAATGAAAATAGCATGTTGAAAAAACGACCAAAGAAGCAAGGCTATAGTATGGCAAAAATGTCAAAATTTGACATGTCCAAAAAACAGCTAAAAACTACTTAGTATAGCACATAGAAGCATGTTATAAGATATAGTGTTGAAAAAACATACAAAAACGGCTTAAAAACCGATTAAATAGCACGTTGAAAAAAACAACCAAAAAAGCAAGGCTATAGTATGGCAAAAATGTCAAAATTTGACATGTCCAAAAAACAGCTAAAAACCACTTAGTATAGCACAAGAGCATGTTATAGTGATACAGTGTTGAAAAAACATCTAAAAAAGGCCGAAAAAATCCGATAAAATAGCATGTTGAAAAAAAACGACCAAAAAGAAGCAAGGCTATAGTATGGCAAAAATGTCAAAATTTGACATGTCCAAAAAACAGCTAAAAACCACTTAGTATAGCATAGAGGCATGTTATAAGTATAGTGTTGAAAAAACATCTAAAAAAAGGGCTTAAAAACCCCCATTAAATAGCACATTGAAAAAAATGACCAAAAGAAGCAAGGCTATAGTATGGCAAAAATGTCAAAATTTGACATGTCCAAAAAACTGCTAAAAACCATTTAGTATAGCACGTAGAGGCATGTTTTAAGATATAGTGTTGAAAAAACACACAAAAAGGCTTAAAAAACCAATTTAATAGCATGTTGAAAAAAACGACCAAAAAGCAAGGCTATAGTATGGCAAAAATGTCAAAATTTGACATGTCCAAAAAACAGCTAAAAACACTTAGTATAGCACGTAGAGGCATGTTATAAGATATAGTGTTGAAAAAACATCCAAAAAACGGCTAAAAACCTGATTAAATAGCATGTTGAAAAAAACGACCAAAAAAGCAAGGCTATAGTATGGCAAAAATGTCAAAATTTGACATGTCCAAAAAACAGCTAAAAACCACTTAGTAGAGCACGTAGAGGCATGTTATAGTGTACAGTGTTTAAAAAAACATCTAAAAATGGCAAAAAAAAGGATAAAATCACATGTTGAAAAAATGGACCGAAGAAGCAAGGCTATAGTATGGCAAAAATGTCAAAATTTGACATGTCCAAAAAACTGCTAAAAACCATTTAGTATAGCACGTAGAGGAATTTTATAAGATATACAGTATTGAAAAAACAAACAAAAATGGCTTAAAAAACCAATTTAATAGCATGTTGAAAAAACGACCAAAAAAGCAAGGCTATAGTATGGCAAAAATGTCAAAATTTGACATGTCCAAAAAACAGCTAAAAACCATTTAGTATAGCACGTAGAGGAATTTTATAAGATATAGTATTGAAAAAACAAACAAAAATGGCTTAAAAAACGATTAAATAGCACGTTGAAAAAAACGACCAAAAAAGCAAGGCTATAGTATGGCAAAAATGTCAAAATTTGACATGTCCAAAAAAACTGCTAAAAAACTACTTAGTATAACACGTAGAGGCATGTTATAAGATATAGTGTTGAAAAAACATACAAAAACGGCTTAAAAACCGATTAAATAGCATGTTGAAAAAAAAAACCCAAAAAAGCAAGGCTATAGTATGGCAAAAATGTCAAAATTTGACATGTCCAAAAAACAGCTAAAAAACCACTTAGTATAGCACGTAGAGGCATGTTATAAGATATAGTGTTGAAAAAACATCCAAAAACGGCTTAAAAAAACCGATTAAATAGCATGTTGAAAAAAACGACCAAAAAAGCAAGGCTATAGTATGGCAAAAATGTCAAAATTTGACATGTCCAAAAAACAGCTAAAAACCACTTAGTAGAGCACGTAGAGGCATGTTATAAAATATAGTGTTGAAAAAACATCAAAAAACAAAAAACCTTAAAAAATTTCATAGCATGTTGAAAAAATGGACCAAAAAGCAAGGCTATAGTATGGCAAAAATGTCAAATTTTGACATGTCCAAAAAACTGTTAAAAACTACTTAGTATAGCAGCACAGAAGCATGTTATAAGTATAGTGTTGAAAAAAACATACAAAAACGGCTTAAAAACCGATTAAATAGCACATGTGAAAAAAATGACAAAAAAAAGCAAGGCTATAGTATGGCAAAAATGTCAAAATTTGACATGTCCAAAAAAAAAGCTAAAAACCACTTAGTATAGCACGTAGAGCATGTTATAGTGTACAGTGTTTAAAAAAACTAAAAAAATGGCAGAAAAAATGATAAAATAGCACGTTGAAAAAAATGGACCAAAGAAGCAAGGCTATAGTATGGCAAAAATGTCAAAATTTGACATGTCCAAAAAACAGCTAAAAACCACTTAGTATAGCACGTAGAGGCATGTTATATGATATAGTGTTGAAAAAACAAACAAAAATGGCTTAAAAACCAATTAAATAGCATGTTGAAAAAAACGACCAAAAAAGCAAGGCTATAGTATGGCAAAAATGTCAAAATTTGACATGTCCAAAAAAAACAGCTAAAAACCACTTAGTAGAGCACGTAGAGCATGTTATAGTGTACAGTGTTTAAAAAACATCATCTAAAAATGGCCAAAAAACCCGATAAAATTGCATGTTGAAAAAATGGACCGAAGAAGCAAGGCTATAGTATGGCAAAAATGTCAAAATTTGACATGTCCAAAAAACTGCTAAAAACATTTAGTATAGCATGTAGAGGCATGTTATAAGATACAGTGTTGAAAAAACTAACAAAAATGGCTTAAAAACTGATTAAATAGCACGTTGAAAAAAACGACCAAAAAGCAAGGCTATAGTATGGCAAAAATGTCAAAATTTGACATGTCCAAAAAACAGCTGAAAACCATTTAGTATAGCACGTAGAGGCATGTTATAAAATATAGTTTTGAAAAAACAAACAAAAATGGCTTAAAAAACCAATTTAATAGCATGTTGAAAAAACGACCAAAAAGCAAGGCTATAGTATGGCAAAAATGTCAAAATTTGACATGTCCAAAAAACAGCTAAAAACCACTTAGTAGAGCACGTAGAGCCATGTTATAGTGTACAGTGTTTAAAAAAAATCATCTAAAAAACAGGCCCAAAAACCAATTTAAAATAGCATGTTAAAAAAAACGACCAAAAAGCAAGGCTATAGTATGGCAAAAATGTCAAAATTTGACATGTCCAAAAAAACTGCTAAAAACTACTTAGTATAACACGTAGAGGCATGTTATAAGATATAGTGTTGAAAAAACACATACAAAAACGGCTTAAAAAACCGATTAAATAGCACGTTGAAAAAAACGACCAAAAAAGCAAGGCTATAGTATGGCAAAAATGTCAAAATTTGACATGTCCCAAAAACAGCTAAAAACCACTTAGTAGAGCACAAAGAACCATGTTATAGTGTACAGTGTAGAAAAAACATCTAAAAATGGCAGAAAAAAAACCCATAAAATCACATGTTGAAAAAATGGACCGAAGAAGCAAGGCTATAGTATGGCAAAAATGTCAAAATTTGACATGTCCAAAAAACAGCTAAAAACCACTTAGTATAGCACATAGATGCATGTTATAAGATATAGTGTGTTGAAAAAACACACAAAAAGGGCTTAAAATCCGATTAAATAGCACGTTGAAAAAAACGACCAAAACAGCAAGGCTATAGTATGGCAAAAATGTCAAAATTTGACATGTCCAAAAAACAGCTAAAAACCATTAGTATAGCACGTAGAGCATGTTTTAGTGTACAGTAGTGTTGAAAAAACATGTTATAGTGTACAAAAAAATCTTAAAAACCCAATTAAAATAGCACGTTTAAAAAAACGACCAAAAAGCAAGGCTATAGTATGGCAAAAATGTCAAAATTTGACATGTCCAAAAAAACAGCTAAAAACCACTTAGTATAGCACGTAGAGGCATGTTATAAGATATAGTGTTGAAAAAACATCAAAAACGGCTTAAAAAAACCGATTAAATAGCATGTTGAAAAAACGACCAAAAAAGCAAGGCTATAGTATGGCAAAAATGTCAAAATTTGACATGTCCAAAAAACAGCTAAAAACCACTTAGTATAGCACGTAGAGCCATGTTTATAGTGTACAGTGTTTAAAAAACATCTAAAAATGGCAAAAAAAGAGGATAAAATCACATGTTGAAAAAATGGACCGAAGAAGCAAGGCTATAGTATGGCAAAAATGTCAAAATTTGACATGTCCAAAAAACTGCTAAAAACCATTTAGTATAGCACGTAGAGGAATTTTATAAGATATAGTATTGAAAAAACAAACAAAAATGGCTTAAAAACCAATTTAATAGCATGTTGAAAAAACGACCAAAAAAGCAAGGCTATAGTATGGCAAAAATGTCAAAATTTGACATGTCCAAAAAACAGCTAAAAACCATTTAGTATAGCACGTAGAGGAATTTTATAAGATATAGTATTGAAAAAACAAACAAAAATGGCTTAAAAAACCGATTAAATAGCACGTTGAAAAAAACGACCAAAAAAGCAAGGCTATAGTATGGCAAAAATGTCAAAATTTGACATGTCCAAAAAAAACTGCTAAAAACTTTAGTATAACACGTAGAGGCATGTTATAAGATATGTTGAAAAAACATACAAAAATGGCTTAAAAACCGATTAAATAGCATGTTGAAAAAAACGACCAAAAAAGCAAGGCTATAGTATGGCAAAAATGTCAAAATTTGACATGTCCAAAAAACAGCTAAAAACCATTTAGTATAGCACGTAGAGGAATTTTATAAGATATAGTATTGAAAAAACAAACAAAAACGGCTTAAAAAAACGATTAAATAGCATGTTGAAAAAAACGACCAAAAAAGCAAGGCTATAGTATGGCAAAAATGTCAAAATTTGACATGTCCAAAAAACTGCTAAAAACCACTTAGTAGAGCACGTAGAGGCATGTTATAAAATATAGCGTTGAAAAAAAACAAACAAAAATGGCTTAAAAAATGATTTCATAGCATGTTGAAAAAACGACCAAAGAAGCAAGGCTATAGTATGGCAAAAATCAAATTTTGACATGTCCAAAAAACTGTTAAAAACTACTTAGTATAGCACATAGAAGCATGTTATAAGATATAGTGTTGAAAAAACATACAAAAACGGCTTAAAAAACCGATTAAATAGCACGTTGAAAAAAACAACCAAAAAAGCAAGGCTATAGTATGGCAAAAATGTCAAAATTTGACATGTCCCAAAAACAGCTAAAAACCACTTAGTAGAGCACAAAGAACCATGTTATAGTGTACAGTGTAGAAAAAAATCTAAAAATGGCCGAAAAAATGATAAAATCACATGTTGAAAAAATGGACCAAAGAAGCAAGGCTATAGTATGGCAAAAATGTCAAAATTTGACATGTCCAAAAAACAGCTAAAAACCACTTAGTATAGCACATAGATGCATGTTATAAGATATAGTGTTGAAAAAACACACAAAAAGGGCTTAAAATCCGATTAAATAGCACGTTGAAAAAAACGACCAAAACAGCAAGGCTATAGTATGGCAAAAATGTCAAAATTTGACATGTCCAAAAAACAGCTAAAAACCACTTAGTAGAGCACGTAGAGCCATGTTATAGTGTACAGTGTTTAAAAAACATCAAAAAATGGCCAAAAAACCCGATAAAATCACATGTTGAAAAAATGGACCGAAGAAGCAAGGCTATAGTATGGAAAAAATGTCAAAATTTGACATGTCCAAAAAACTGCTAAAAACCATTTAGTATAGCATGTAGAGGCATGTTATAAGATAAGTGTTGAAAAAACTAACAAAAATGGCTTAAAAACTGATTAAATAGCACGTTGAAAAAAACGGCCAAAAAGCAAGGCTGTAGTATGGCAAAAATGTCAAAATTTGACATGTCCAAAAAACAGCTGAAAACCATTTAGTATAGCACGTAGAGGAATTTTATAAGATATAGTTTTGAAAAAACAAACAAAAATGGCTTAAAAACCAATTTAATAGCATGTTGAAAAAAACGACCAAAAAAGCAAGGCTATAGTATGGCAAAAATGTCAAATTTTGACATGTCCAAAAAACAGCTAAAAACCGCTTAGTAGAGCACGTAGAGCCATGTTATAGTGTACAGTGTTTAAAAAATCATCTAAAAATGGCCCAAAAACTGATAAAATTGCATGTTGAAAAATGGGCCGAAGAAGCAAGGCTATAGTATGGCAAAAATGTCAAAATTTGACATGTCCAAAAAACTGCTAAAAACCATTTAGTATAGCATGTAGAGGCATGTTATAAGATACAGTGTTGAAAAAACTAACAAAAATGGCTTAAAAACTGATTAAATAGCACGTTGAAAAAAACAACCAAAAAAGCAAGGCTATAGTATGGCAAAAATGTCAAAATTTGACATGTCCAAAAAACAGCTGAAAACCACTTAGTAGAGCACGCAGAGGCATGTTATAGAATATAGTGTTGAAACAACATACAAAAACGTCTTAAACACCAATTAAATAGCATGTTGAAAAAACAACCAAGAAAGCAAGGCTATAGTATGGCAAAAATGTCAAAATTTGACATGTCCAAAAAACAGCTGAAAACCACTTAGTAGAGCATGCAAAGGCATGTTACAAGATTACAGTGTTGGAAAAACATACAAAAACATCTTAAATACCTATTAAATAGTACGTTGAAAAAACGACCAAAAAAGCAAGGCTATAGTATGGCAAAAAAATGTCAAAATTTGACATGTCAAAAAACATCTAAAAACCACTAAGTAGAGCATGTAGAGGCATGTAATAGCAAACAGTGTTGAAATAACATCCAAAAATGGCCCCAAAACCAATTAAATAGCATTTTGAAAAAAACGACCAAAAGAGCAAGGCTATAGTATGGCAAAAATGTCAAAATTTGACATGTCCAAAAAACAACTGAAGACCACTTAGAATAGCTTTTAGAGGCATGTTATAGTTTACAGTGTTGAAAAAACATCCAAAACGATCCAAAAACCGATAAAAATTGCATTTTGAAAAATTGACTGAAGAAGCAAGGCTATAGTATGGCAAAAATGTCACAATTTGACCTGTCTGAAAAATTTCTGAAAACCACTTAGTATAGCATGTAGAGGCATGTTATATTACACAGTGTTGAAAAAACATCCAAAATGGCTTAAAAACCAATTAAATAATGGCGAAAAATGTCAAAACATGACTTGTCCAAAACACAGTTGAAAACAACTTAAAATAGCATGCGAAGACAGGTCATAGCAGAGAAAGTTGCAAAAACGCCCCAAACAGTGTAATTTGGAATGTAGAAAAAACACATTGAAAATACCAAGGCTATAGTATGGCAAAAATGCCAATATATGACATGTCCAAACAGCTGAAAACCACTTAAAATTGCGCGCCTTGACATTTCATAACAAGAAAAGGCGCAAAAATGAGCAAAAAGATACCATAATATAGAATGTAGAAAAGTCCACCAAAAGGGCCATTAATATATTATGGCGAAAAATATCAAGATATGATGTGTCCAAAAAAACTACTGAAAACCAATTAAAAAAGCGTGCAGAGACGTCATAGCAGAGAAAGTTGCAAAAATAGCTAAAAAACCATCATATAGCAAGTAAAAAACCCCCACCAAAAACACAAATAGAATGTCTTTTGAAACTTGCCATGGTGTAGCACTTTGAAAAAAAGGCTCAAAACGTCACAATACAGCATGTTGAAAAACCTTCTGAATCCCCATAGTTTATAGAATGGCAAGAAACCTCAAATTTTGACATCCCAAAAATGGCTGAAGGCTGTATATTATAGCCTGTAGAGACACGCGATGTTGTAGCACATTGAAAAAAGGGCCCAAAACATCATAATATAGCATGTACAAAACACTGCCAAAAACCACATCATATAGCTTGTCAAAAAAAGGCCAAATTTTGACATGTCATAAAAATGGCTGTTATTGTCGAAAAAGCCAGATTACATTATGTAATAATGCAACTGAAACACATTCGAATTGTCTGAAGGTTTAGTTCAGTTGGGTAGAGGGCTTGCCTGCAGACTATGGGATCATTAGTTTGAACCGCACGCAGGACAGATGAATTCAGTTGTCCAAAACAAAGACGTATATTCAAGGTAAAAAACAGGTGAAGTGTCAGATGCATTGGTTCTGCCTGTTAGAACACATACTCATAAAGAAGAACGCAAATTTAAGTTCAACAGAACATCGAAAACATGTAAACCTGTCAGGAGGTTTGGCTCAGTGGGTACATCAGGTGAATAGTGTGCCTGAGTTTGCTGGTTCAAGTCCTCCCTGAAACAGGTTACTTCTGATTTATGTAGGCATAAAAATAAAAAATATCAGTTGCTATATCTGTCTGCTCTACTGATTTAAGTCATTGATGACATACCTTGCAAGGACCACTTAACACAGTTCAAAAACACACATTTGTCTCCTTGTCTCCTGAATCTTTATATACTGAATACTGAATTTTCCCTGCCAAGAACTTAGTTGATTATTGGCCTGACTCATACATCAGTCGACATTTCGACAGCCATGCCAATAGTGTCTAGAGGTTTAGCTCAGTGGTTAAATCAGGCGATTGGTGTGCATGAAGTTGTTGGTTCAAGTCTCGTCTGGGACACACAAATTTTAAAGACTGAGCTAAACCTAGAGCAGGAAAAGCTAAAGGGAATGCTGAATACATGAAGTTAAGAGACAGGAAGTTGGGGGAAAGACAAGAAGTTAGGTTAAGAAACAGGAAAGTCAGTCAAGTTACATGCAGGTAGGTTGTGAGACAGGAAGTTGAGGTGAGAAACAGGAAGTTGAGGTGAGAAACAGGAAGTTGAGGTGAGAAACAGGAAGGTTAGTCAAGTTACAAGAAGTTAAGTTGAAAGACAGGAAGTTGAGTTGACAGATGGGAAGCTGAGTGAAGGTAGGAGGTAGAGGATAAGAGTATAAATAAAATATTGGCTGGTAGAGCCGTCTGCTCTGCTGATATAAGGGTCATAATGGTGTTGAAACACAAAATTCACTGTCGGCAGTGACGTCTGTCGAAAAAAACTCGTCTGATATACGCGTCAGGCCAATATTCCTTGATTTCCACAGACGCATCTGCCTATACTGGTGTTACCTGTTTTGGGACAACTTCACCCAATTTATCAGCTAAAACGATATATCAATCAACTTTATGTGCCTCAATTTGTTCTGCAATATCACAGGCAGTGTCTAAACTATGAATCTACAGCCAAATGATATTTTATTGCATAAATAAAATGAAATATCGGCTAATATCTGTCTGCTCTGCTGATATAAGGGTCATATGGTGTTGAGACGCATAATTCAGTATCGGCAGTGACGTCTGTCGAAAACGCGACTGATATACAAGTCAGGCCGATATTTCTTGATTTCCACAGACGCATCTGCTGATATTGATTTTACCTGTTTCGGGATAACTTCACCTGATTTATCAGCCAAAACTATATATCACTCGACTTTATGTGCCTTAATTTGTTCTGCAATATCACATTCATTGTCTAAACTATGAATCTACGGCCAAATTGCATTTTATGGGTTAAGTAAAATAAAATATTGGCTGATATATCTATCCACTCTGCTGATATAAGGATAATATGGTGTTAAAACACAAAATTCACTTTCAGCAGTGATGTCTGTCGAAAACTCGACTGATATATGATAATCAACTAAGTTCTTAGCAGGTAAAATATGCTCTCATTCTTTTACCTTCATCTTCTGTCTTCACTCAACTTCCTGTCTGTCAACTCAACTTCCTGTTTCTGAACTTAACGTGATGTAACTTGACTAACCTTCCTGTCTCTCAACCCAACTTCCTATTTCTCACCTTAACTTCCTGTCTCACAACCCAACTGCATGTAACTTGACTGACTTTCCTGTCTCTTCACCTAACTTCTTGTCTTTCCCCCAACTTCCTGTCTCTTAACTGTCTTTCAACTCAACTTCATGGATTCAACGTTCCCTGTAGCTTTATGCTTGCTTTGGGTTTATCTCAGTCTTCAAAATTCACCTGTCCCAGATAAGTCTTGAACCAGCAACCTAGGAGACCCTAACCGTCTGCTCTACCCACTAAGCTAAATCTCCTGACAGTTCATGTGATATCGATGTTCCCTTTAGCTCAGTATTGGCAGTGATGCCTGTGGAAAACTCAGCTAATACATGAGTCAAGCCAATAATGAACTAAGTTCTTGGAAGGGACAACAGAGGAGACAGATCTATCAGCCGATATATAATTTTATTTATCCCATAAAAGTCAAATGTTACCTGTCCCAGATAAGACTTGAACCAGCAATCTCAGGTACACTAGTCACCTGAATTACCCACTGAGCCAAACCTCATGACACTTTAAATGTGTTCGACGTTCCCTTTAGCTCTGTGCTAAGTCATCAGCCTTCAAAACTCACCTGTCCCAGATAAGACTTGAACCAGCAACCTCAGGTACACTAATCACCTGAATTATCCACTGAGCTGAACCTGCTGCCAGGCTATATGGTTTCGACATTCCCTTCAGCTCAGTATTGGCAGTGACGTCTGTTAAAAACTCAAGTGATATATGAGTGAGGCTGATAATCAACTAAGTTCTTGGCAGGGAAAATTCGGTATATGAAAATTCAGGAGACAAGAGAGACAATTGTGTGTTTTTGGACTAAAAATGGCCGACTCCCTTTTGGGTTTCTGGGGTGGTTCCAAGAGGCTTTTTTGTACATCTGGACATGATAGACGTGTACCAGATTCCATACATGCAGGTGAAATGCAGTGAGAGGGCTGCCACCTTGAAGTATTTTAGGGGACGCTACTGAGGCATTTAACACACTGACAGAAAATTAGCATGTAGACCCGGGCAGGGCTTTGCCACCAGGCAAAGTTTGGAGAACATACGAGCATGTGCAGTAAAGTTATAAAAACTTCCCCCTATACAATAAAATATCGACATTCGATGCTAAGCCACAGACAAATGGCAAAAGTTTTGCGCAGACCTTTGATAATATTTAATCACCAAGTTAAGAATGGACACACCAAATTTGAAGTCATTCAAAATAACCCTGTAGGACAAGTTCGCAAAAATACGAGGCCTGAAATCACCAAAAATCAGTGCAAAACTAAAAATGGCTGACTTCCTGTTGGATTTGGGGGATGGGTCCAAGAGGCTTTTTAGTGTGTCAGGGCATTATTCATAAGTGTACCAAATTTTGTAATTGTAGGTGAAACTGGCCATTGGGGCTAAACATTAGGGGGCGCTGTGGAGCCATTTTGCCATGTTTCTGAAACCACCAAAATACAAAATTTTGCGCCAGGCTGGACATACTTGCTAATTTTTATGAGCATTTGAGCATGTTAGACCTCCAAAAATGTAATTCACTCGTCAGAAAAATAATAATAATTCTTGTATTCCAAGAGGGTCCTCTCACCGCTAGGTGCTCGGGCCCTAATAAAATACAAATATTTATATGTGTATAAACTGCTGCTGGTGCGGCTGCTAGTCCATTGACCCACTGTGCTGTCAGCTTGCAATTAGTAATGGTAACCTGTCGGCCTCCTTCTGTCCCTCTGAAAGTGAAAAAGATGACAGTAGTGAGTAAATCATAACAATCATTACATTATTAAGACTGAATAAG